>NC_029791.2:119860407-119876512 GCF_000816755.2 Arachis ipaensis | reverse complement strand
CTTCTTTGCCCTTTCCTTTGGAAAAATTTTTGACTTTCTTGCGAGTTTGATGTGAAGCGTTTGAGAAGTAAAAAATGTTTGTTACCAAAGATTTTTGAAAGACTCTCTTCTTTCTTAAAAGAATCTTCGTTTGTGTTACCATACCTGTTACCCTTCCTGTTTATGCACTGTCCTGTCCCTAATGCTGCCGCTTTGATATGATGGCATTGTATAAGAGAGGCACCATTTGGTTGTGCTGTAGGGGATTTTTTTTAAAAATAGTTGCTTTCTTTCTGATTCTGATGTGTTACCCAACTTGAATTGGACGAGTTTTAACTTCTTTTAGTAACAGTCTGCCTTATTTTTACATTTGTAGGTATAGCGTTTATGGCTCACCGCGTTATTTTGAACATGTCGACAAAAGTTCCTTCCAGTCTTCAGGTTTGGTTAGATAGCATTGTTCTTAGTTGTGACCCTGTAATCGATAAGAAGTATTGCGATGAGTTCCAAAGACACCATAGTATTTATGAGAATAGGGAGGATGAGAGGAGCTATGTTCTAGAACTGCCCGATCCTGAGGAGAGTGTGTTTCCCCCTATAGTGGAGTCCGAACAGCCTTTCTTTTATGCCTATGATTGCTTTTTTGTAGGCTAGGTGTCCGACTTCCTTTCACAGATTTTGAGATAGAGGTATTGCAATCTTCAAACCTTGTCCCTTCTCAACTGCACTCGAACTCCTGGGCTTTCATGAAAATGTTCCAGCTCTTATGTCGGGAGCTGGACGTTCAGTCTACTTTGAACGTTTTCTTTTATCTCTTTGTTGTAACCAAATTAAACCATATAGCTCCACTAAGAAGTAGGGGTGGATATCCTTCCGAGTTGTTCAAGGCCGGAAGGCTTTTTCTATTTTCGATGACTCTTTTCATGACTTCAAAAACCACTTTTTTAAGGTCAAAGGGGTTGTGGGTGTCCGACCTTTCTTTCTTCCCGAGAACCAAAAACCCTTATTTCTCCTATACTGGTAGGCCACCCTTAATATTGTTAGGTGTGATCTGTCCAATTTAGATGACTTAGAGAGGGGTATTGTAGACTTTATTTTGGGTACTTGGGGCCAAGATTCCCATTTGGACACGAAGAGATATTTGGGAGATCCTAGCCTTATGAAGTCGGACCTTAGTAGTTCTCCTTCCATTGCTTATTGAATTCTTCTTATTTTTTAGATTTTGATTCTAACCGTTTCCTGTTTTGTTTTGCAGAGAGTATGGCTCCTAAGTCAGTGATGAAATACCTTAGGAATACAAAAAAAGTCACTTGTTGCCAAAGGTCTCCAGCAACAGAAAGAGGTCGAGGCAGGATCCTTCGTCCGCTCTTTCCCGAGGAAGAAGTCGGGTCCCACTGTGCAGAAAGTCATCATCCCCACTCCTCTCTCCAAGCCTATTCCTTCTGAGCCCCCTTTAAAAAGCAGAATGTGAATAATGAGGAGAGCATCTACTCTAACCATTTTGATGCCCTGACCTAGGGTGAAAAGAATGTGATTCCCTACCACCATATGAGTACGATATTTGTTGCTATACAAAACTACCTGCAGCATTTGGCCCGTGGAGGACTTCGGACAATTGGGGTGTGTACTACCCTAGTCAAAGAGTTGAGGGGATCTCCTATACAGGCCACGACTAGTGCCTTGGTGGCCGCTCGGGCTGATGTAGAGAGGTTGGGTAAGCTGAAAAAGGACCTGGAGAAAGAGCAGGAGACTTTAAGTTCTGACCTTGAAAGATCTCGAGAAAGAGCTACTAACTCAAAAGCTGCAGCTGCCTTGGCCGAGGAGAAGGCTAAGAAATTTCAGGAAAGCTACACCCGTGTGTTTGGGGAGAGAATGGCGCTGGAGGAGGAGTTGAAAAAGCTGAAGGAAGATTTTGCTGAGGCCCAGGAGTTGTCCGCCCAGGATATGGGCGAGATGTTTGACAACTTAGAGGCCCAAGTTAAGGTCTTGGCTCCCGACCTTGACCTTTCCCTCTTTAGTGTGGATAATATAGTAGTAGACGGGAAGATAGTCCCTGCACCTGAGTTGGACGACGAGGAGGAGCCTCCTCAAGACCCGAAGACTTCGGGTCCTCAGGTCGGCCAGACGTGTACCTCGGGAGTTCAACTTGAAGCAGCTGTTGTGGATACCTTTTCTGCTTCTCCTGAGGTTATCTCGGCCATGCTGGTCTCCACACATGCTCTGACTCCTTCGGCTGAGGGTCAAGACGCTGTGATCAGAGAAACTCTTATTCCTCTGATGGGCGAGAAGTCTTGATCTTTTTTAGTTCTTTATGTTTATGGTGGCCCGACCTGTGGGCGTTTATAATACTTTAACCTTTTATAGTAGTTTATAGTATTTTGAACACTTTTACCTTTTAGTTGCTTACTCACAACTTTAGTTAATGTTCAAAACTTTATCGCAGTTTGCAAAAGTACCCCTTTTTAGCAAGGTACAGTTTGTTTTGACTTTTGAGTGTTTGATGACTTTGGTTATGAATTTCCTTATCTAGGTCCGACTTTGAGTAATCGGCCTTTACTAAGTTATTTTTACAACTCCATTTTTATCCGACATGTTTGAGGTCGCTTTGTACGAGTTGTTTACATAACTTCTTATATTAATTTGTACCTCGTCACTTCATCTTGTCGACGACTTTAGGTCAGGCAACGATTTTTGTGGTTTATCGAGCTTAAATTAATACGTTTGAAATAGGAAACTTAAAGAGAAATAGACTAGGAATTTTTATTGATGTTTAAGAAATTCCTTTACAAAGCTATTTACTAAAGGCTTGGGTGTCTGATGGGTTGAGATTCGCATCGGTTTGGATTTTCACATTCAAGATAATTCCCGTTATAAGTATAGACCAAACTGGCAATTTAAGTCCCAAACATCAAAGTTTAAAATTTCTAATTAACCGAGGGTAATCAAACCTCGAGTCGTCTTCCCTATGAACTAATGCCAACAAGTGCACAATTTTGGTTGCAAGAACAAAAGGGTTTTCAGTGATTGAAATAAACAAATAAAGAGATAAAAGAACAAGTCAAAATTGTAATTAATAAACTAATAAAGGAATAAAAGAACTATGTATGAAATATGGACAAGTAACGCTATAAAGTGATGGAAAAGTTGTTCAAAACATAAATGAAACCTTGACTTGGGAAGAGTTATGGAATCCCTTCCTTGCCATAACCACAACTATGATAATTATGATGGATTAATCTCACTAAGTCAACCCTTAACATCGAAGGATAAGTTAAGTAAGCATAATTGTTATTAATCTACAAATCCTAACTAACTTACCAAATTAATTGGTAAAAAGCTAGCGTTAGTGGAAACAATAACAACTAACAACCCAAGAATTATCCCTAAATGTTGGACATTATGACTCTAGTAATTCATAAACTCATTTTCCCCAAGCCAGGGGGTGAAAATTATCCCATAATCAAAATTGGCATTTCATCAAACACATAGAGGGCATAATCATAAAACATGACAAAATTGAAAAAATGATAAAAGCTATGAACCATAAATGATAACAAGCGACCAAGGTAACTCAACAAACATAAAATAAGCATCAAACATCAAATTCATAAACCAAAACTCAAAATTGCAAAACTATGTATATATTGATAAGAGAAATGAAAATGCAAGAAAGTGTAGAACAAGTAGTGTAATAAAAGAGAAATTAAAGAAACACTTACAATGCAATTGCTATAATCCCAAATCCAAACTTGAAGTATAAAATGCTATAAACCCTAATTAAAACCCTAAGAGAGAATTTCCTAATCTACACTACTCCTACTCCTACTATGTGTTTTTCCTATTCTAAGATGGCTCCCTTTGTTATGTGTTGTTGCTCCTTCATATAGCCCTTCATTTCAGCATCCAAGCCTTCAGAAATGGGCCAAAAGAGCCCCAAAATCGCGAATCACGTGTATTTTTAATGAAGGCACGCATTGGTACCTGTGCACACGCACAGATGTGTGCGTACGCACACGTGCTGATTTTTCTTCTGTGCGTGGGCACAGACCTGTGCGTACGCACAGATGCTGATTTTGACCATTGTGCGTGGGCACAGGTTGAAATGCTTTTCTCCCTTTTTGCATGCTTTCTTACACTTCTATCAAACCATTCTTGCCTCTAGGACCTGAAATCACTCAACAAACATATCACGGCATCGAATAGAATAAAAGTGTGATTAAATTGCTCAATTTAAGCACAAAAATGCATATTTTCACATTTAGGTTCAATTTAGGGATAAAACACAAAAGTATGCTATTTTGGTGATTAAGTGTGAGTTTATGTGATGAAATCCATCCAATTTAAGCCAAAATTTACCGTCAAATATGGACTTATCAATTCTCCCATACTTAAACAATAGCATGTTCTCATGCTAAACCAAACAAGGAGAATAATCAAAGGAGAACAACTTATTGAATGCAACTATCTAAATGCAACCAAGTATGTATATACTATATCTATCTATCTATCTATCTATAATGTCCTATTAATTTGGTGAAAATAACCAATCAAATTCCAAGCAAGTGTATAGACATATAGAGCTAAGCAAAGAATTAATTCAATGCAATCAAAATCTAAAGAATTGATTCAAGTTTTAAAATGAAGCAACTTGCAAGAATACATGATAAGAAGTATGGAAACATAGAATTGAGTAATTGAACCCTCACTAGATGTGTATACACTCTAATCACTCGGTATCTAAGGTCAATTCACTCAAGTCTTTTCTAATCATGCTTTCTAGGAATTGCTTTTCGTCTAACAATCGACAAGTAATTGATGCATGAATGCAATTATCATGAGGACTTATTAGGGTTGTAATGGGGTTAGGGTTAAGGTAGGATAGATATGGCTAAGTGGACTAAATTGAATTGAATTCTTGATTAGTTTAAGTATCCAACTCAACATATATTAACCAAATCACAAAAATGCATTCTAACCACCCATTACCTCTTTTCACACACATTCATGCCTTAGTTTCTATTCAAAATACATATGCATTCCTTATTCATTTTTTTCTTTTCTTTGGGGCAACCTTTGTCCCATCTTATTTTTTTCTCATTCAATTCATTTTTTTTATTTTTTTTCTATTGCTTTTTCTTTTATGATTAAAGCAAATTGATACATGAATGTGCACCCATTTTTCCAAATTTTTCAATGAAATACCCAAAACAAAATTTTTCATTCACTACTAATATCTTTCAAAATTCTCTCACACTTAAATGTAACACACTCCTCAACCTAAGCCAATCAAGGATACAATCCAAGGTGAATTATGGTTTTCTGCTTAAGATTGTAATGTGGTAATGTTAAAACAATGTGGGTCAATTAAGTCTCAAAGGGGTTAACAATGGTAGATGCAAAGGGTTAGGCTATATGGGTGAGTGAGTTTAATTCAAAAATGGCCTCAATCATGCTCAATGCATTCAAACATCAATAATCGGAAATAAAGAATCAAGCAAAACCAATATCACAATCATAGAAGGAGCATATCACACAAGAACAAAATAGTGGTTAAAATATGCAACCACACAATATGGCTCAAAAACTCACAAGGTATTTGTTCTTTACTCTTCTATGTTTCATAAAGAAATCATTCTAACAAGTTTGAAAACAATTTTCTCAATCAATTCAATAGAATTCCCTTGAAACAAAATTCTTGAAAATTTTGTTGTTCTTCACTAAAACTTATTTCCTATATGTATGTATGTTGTGACGGATGCAAATTTTTTCAAAATTTTCTATTATTTCCTATATGTATGTATGATGTGATGGATGCAATTTTCAAAAAATTTTCTAGTTCTATTCCTAATTTTCAACATTGCAAAAACTAACATGAACAATTAGGACAAAATTGAATAGGCATTATACTTTTTACATCTTCCAATCACAACTTCTATCTATAAAATATGTACCATGAAAAAGATGCAAAATGCAATAGATATAAATTATGAATAGTCTAGGATATATGTAGTAAAAGAAAATGCAATGCAACAATAAAAAACACTCCAATATCTACAAAAAACATAATAAAAAGAAATAAAAATAAAGTGTAAAGTGTTCGGAAAAGAAAGTTTACACCCCAAAATGACGAATCATCCCCCACACTTAAGCATTGCACGGTCCTCCGTGCATGAACACGATCTGGGAGGAATGAAGCTTTACGTTCTTCCACCTTCGGTTGGTGGATGCGGGGGCTTGGGTTGTGTGGAAATCACCAAGTATAAAGCATTCTTGGCATCTCCATCCTCGGTGTCCTCCTCCTCTCCCGGCTCTTACCTTGACGTCTCATCCTAAAAAAGAATGGATAAAGTATAATTAAGAATCAAAAGGCAAGTGGCACAAAAGAGTAAAGGAGTAAGCAAATAAGCATCTAATTGAGGAAGTTTGCATAGTTGTGTGGTATGACAAAAAGATGAGCCATGTGTGTATTCCAAGTCTGCACGCGGTTAGAATACACACAACGGCCGGTAAAAATAGCACCCACACAATCAAAAAGTGAAAAGTGAGTTCCTCAATTAAATGTCCTAAGATGTAAGCAATAGATGAGCATCATTTAAGCACTTGCAAACTTAGGCAACTACAACAAGGGTGAATTGAATGTAGGAATTATCGGATATTGAAATTGTGCAAGTGAAAGCGCAAAATTAATAAAATAGCACAATAAGCAATAACCAATTTAATGATGAAAAGAAAATTACTTATTCATTCTTAGGAATACTCAAATAATCACATGGTTAAGGTGTTTGTTACAAAAAGGTGACAAACTTGATAGAATCAAGTTAAGTCAACTCAAACAAATGTAAAGCATTAACAAGGAGAAAATACCTTGTGATGTGATTATACTGACTTAAAGACCATGATGAACAAGTAATTCCATTCAATTCACTAAATTCAATATGTACTTGTTAAAAATTGCACCAAATAAGAGACAAAAAGTCAATTTCTAAATCAATTTGGTGCTAGTAACTCAAGACAATAAACAACATGTACATGATTGAAAATATAACCATTCAAAGGTGCACAATTCTTGATCAGAATTCCAAACAAGGATATAGTCCAACACATATGGTCATGACAATATATGAATTAAACAAAGAGTTCATTCAGGTATTTAAAGAAACACATGGTATGCGGTGCACATATTCATCAATTCAAGCCAAAATTCAAACAGCAACAACCCATAAGTCAACAATTGAATACTTGCAATGTAACAAACAAGCAATTAAGCAAAAGTTAAGCTAAATAACCAAAGTTAAATAAAGAAAAAAAATTAAGCAAGCAACTAAGCATAAAAAGGAAGATTAAAACAAGAAAATTGAGAAGATGAAGAATAGAAAAGAAAGGGATAGGCAATAGTGGCACTTGTGTTAGCCATTGCGAGGCTCACGGCGACGAAGTTTCGCCAGAGAAGAGAAGAAAGGAAGAAGAAGAAAAAGAAAGAAAAAAGAAGAAATGAATAATAGAAGAGAAGAAATAGAGAGAGAGAGAGAGATAAAAATTAAGGAAGGAAATAAATAAAGCAAAGAAGAGTAAAACAAGAAAATTGAAAAGTTGAGGGATGGAAAAGAAAAAGATAGGTAACAGTGGCACTTGTGATAGTCACTGCGAGGCTCACAGCGGCGGAGTTTCGTCGGAGAAGAGAAGAAGTAAAGAAGAAAAAGAAAGAAAGAAAGAAGAAGAAATAAAAGAAAGAAGAATAAGAAAAGAAGAAGAAAAGAGAAGAAATAGAAAGAGAGAGAAATGTGGTGGCGGTGGTAGTTCCGACGCCGGCGCCGGTGGTCAAACGACAATGTGGTGGTCACCGGAATAAAGGGTTGGGTGGTGTAGAAGGGTGGAAGAAGAAAGAAGCAGCAGCAGCAAGGAGAAGAGAGAGGAAGACTGCTGGCTGAACAGGGTATCCTTTCTCATAACGCCCAGAATGCGACCCGTGCGTACGCACAGAAAAGTGTGCGTATGCACACAAGCAAAAATTTTGGGGGGAGGGGTTCATACACACAAGACGTGCGAGCGCTGCTGGCAGAGAGGGTCAAAAGACGTGTGCGTGCGCACAGTGCTGTGCAGACACACAGAACACTTTTTATTTTTTTTAAACAAAGTGACCATGTGTGTGTACGCACAAGGTCGCGTGCAGACGCTCAGAATGAAAATGTGGTGGGGTGCGCGTGCATAGAGGGTGCGAGCGCTGCGAACAGAGCGTGCTACAACGGGTGTGCGCACGCACAGATGGGGAAAAACAGGGGAAGTGTGCGTACGCTCAAGGCTGTGCGCACGCACAGAACTCTGTTTCTGCAACATTTTTAAAGCCTCTAAGGCACCAACCATGATATCAATCAAAGCTTTTCAAGCCCAAAACATATCATTCATAAAAAACACATGATCAAACATAAAATACTACTAAATTAAACCTAAAATGCAATCAAACTATGCTAATCAAAGAGACAAAATTCAATAAACAAAGACTAAAAGAAAGAAAGGTTGAAAGCAGGCACGGACCTACATGGAACCATGGGGGGGCACTTGCCCCCACTCTCATTTAATTTTTTTAAACAAAAAAAAATATATACATATATAATATGCCCCCATTTTAAATTTTAAATGATCCCATTACAAATAAATTAAACTAATTATTTAAAACCTTGAATCCATTTTATCTTGCTATCATTTTGATTATGAGTTAACCTAATTAAATTTAGTCTTCTCTCATTCTCAAATCCTAGTCGTCACTCATTTATTCTCTTAAACTCTCTTCTTAGTTTCATATTTTCAACATTTTTTTTCTATTCCTTGTTTAGTGG
Source organism: Arachis ipaensis (assembly GCF_000816755.2). Classification (NCBI taxonomy): domain Eukaryota; kingdom Viridiplantae; phylum Streptophyta; class Magnoliopsida; order Fabales; family Fabaceae; genus Arachis; species Arachis ipaensis. Next base: position 119,867,699 of record NC_029791.2, on the reverse strand, counting down.
TCATCTTGTCTTCATCAACAGGTAAATTTTAAATTCTCTATTTTGTTTTATACAGCTCTCTATGATTTTATGTTTTTTTTCAATTTTATTGTTTCTCTTTTCATATTTTCGATTGCAAATTTTAATTCAAACAATTATAGTTTAGGTATTAATCTATTTTTATATTCTCTTCATGAATTTATATATTTTATTTTATTTTTGATTTAGTGATCCTTATTATTTATTTGTTTATCTTTCATTCTATTCTATTATATATAATTATGTTGCATATAAATTTCTAAAGTGAATCGATCAATTTACTAATTTAGAATATATATTTTTTATTTTTAGAAATAATAATGGAAAAATATTTTAAAAGAAAGCTACCACTAGAATCTGAAGTCACTTCATTAGTCTCTTCTAATAAAAAAAAGTTTTTAAAATTCAATGTAAAAAGTTTCATAGTTGATCCTGAACAACGACCCAAAATTTTAAATTATGATATAAATGACAGAGATGAAATTAGACAAATTTATTTGTGAAAAGATCATTGTCAACCAAGAGAATATAATTTTCTACAAACATATTTTGGGACTTTTTTTGGTAAATTTAATGCTGATTGGTTTGATGAATTTAGCAATTAATTGGAATATAGTATTTCATAAGATGCTGTTTTTTATCTCTATTATTATCTTATGAAATCTGATAGTGCGAGTAGTAATGCTTTTATAAAAGAGCTCTTTTTAAATTTAAATTAATATATCTTTTGATAATAATGTGAATTATTTTTGCCCCCTTACCATAAATTTTCTGGGTCCGTCACTGGTTGAAAGGATATTACCATGGTGGGGTGTCTCCCCCCTAGCACTTTGGTTTTGAGTCCTCAAGTTGGACTTTTGGTTGTAGCTCACATCAAGGAGGCTTGTGCTTCCAACCATCCTTGAATTGCCAACCATTCTTGCTCTTCAACAATCCTCCGGGATCCCACACAAAGTACATTAAGCTCCTAAGCAACCTCAAGCAAGAATTTGGGATCCAAAATTGTTGGTTGTAGAGTTGTATGCCCGGATCCCTCACTTTGGTTTCTCTATCCTAATACTACCCACTCTAACAACCCCGTTAAAACACGATTCCCTCCCTAAGCCCTTTTCAAACAGATTAAACCTTCCGTCCAAAAACATTTTACACCAAAGCAACGCCGAAGCACTCATGAGAGAGGGAACAACGACGATCTGCGCGGCCGCCAGAGGTGGTTGCAGAGGAATCGATGCTGCGCCGAGCTGGGAGAAGCTATGGCACCGCCGAGGGCTCCTTCCCTATCCTTAGCGGCGGACAGAACAGCGGAGGAATGTGTTCGCTGGACGGAAATGGAAGATCTCCGATCCTGCGTGACGCTCCGGTTTCCGTTGCCACCACCGATCGTCGCACCTCGCACCCACCAACTGATACCAATAACAATAACCCCCTTCTTCTTCTTCCCACTCCCCATTTTCCAAACCAACCCAACCCCTCTCTTTTTTATTCTTTCATTTTTCAAAAAAAAAGAAAAAGAAAATAAGAATCTATCCATTCAGATTTTGCCACGTCAGATCCTCTCATCTCTGTCTTCACAACCTTCCTTTCATCTCCCTCATTCCCCTCTTTTTCCCCCTTTCCTTCAAATCCGGCACCCTATACGGTTAGGGCTTTCCATTCCCTCAAATTAGTTTGGCCCAAGAAGCACAATAAAGCCCAAATCATAAGACAATTAGTTTGGCCCAATAGGCCTTAACTGAAAAAAGAATTGAATTTTGGATCCAAACATTCGGGTAAGGAAGTGATAGAAATAATTGGATAAAGATATGAGTGACTATCAAATATGAAGATGATTGGAGTTAGTAGCAGCAGAGAAAGAGAAGAACAACTCAAGCATGGCACAAACGCTAGCAATGCCCGTATCTCCCTCCCTCGCCCTAATCTCAAACCCTAAACCTCTTTCGAGAACCGTCTCCTTTCCCGTTCTCAACCCTCCCAAGGTAACATAAATCAAACTCCACCTACATTTTTTAAAATTTCTTTGTTTAATTTTGAATTTGTGTGTTCAGGTGAGAGGATTAAGCATAGAGTGCGCTCGTGTTGGCGGAGTGGAGATTCCGAACAACAAGAGAATCGAGTTCTCGCTACAGTACATCCATGGAATCGGGAGAAGCAGAGCTCGCAAGATTCTCTGCGATATTAGCATGGACAACAAGGTCACTAAGGATCTCAGCGAGGAGGAACTCATCACTCTTAGGGATGAAGTCTCCAAATACGTCATCGAAGGCGATTTGGTTAGTTTCCTTTCGTTTAAGCAACTGTGTTAATTAAGAAGAAACGTTTAGGTTATTGACGTGTTTATTGATTTTATCAGAGGAGGTTTAATGCGTTGAATATAAGGAGATTGAAGGAGATTCAGTGCTACAGAGGAATAAGGCATATTCAGGGTCTTCCTTGCCGAGGACAGCGTACAAAGAACAATTGCAGGACCTTGAAGGGTAAGAAGGTTGCTATTGCTGGCAAGAAGAAGAAGTAATCAATTCTGTGAGTACAATTTAATTCCTTGTAATTTCTTATTAGCAATGCTGCATTCTGTTAATACTTATTACTAGCTTATATACCTGATTTGCATGGGGCAATCGAGTAATTTGAATGCATTCTTCAAAATGCAGTTTTACTATTGGAGTGTAATTGTATAATCAATTATTTAATGCATCAGATTATTTGATAATAGGCATAGTGAGAAAGTAATTTTCCTTTAGTATATTCAATGTTTTAGCAGCTGCTCAGTTAGTACATTTACAATTGTTCTCTTCTCTATGTTTCTGTTCTTAGGCTCATCTTGCAGCTTGATAGTAAATCTGAAAATAATGTAGTCTGTTAATATTTGCACTAGAGAATTCAGAACATAATGTCGTGCCTTTATAGTGAGACAAAATAATTTGTAGAAATTCTTAACCATACCTTTCTAAACTATGTCCTCAAAGGTTCCTTTTGTTTACAACATGGTAATTCTTCATGATTTTCCAGCAGTATTTTCAAATCATTTCTATTCAATTCTAGACACTAGACACTTGGGTAGTGTTTGGTTGATGTCCATGAGACATGGACAGGTGACACATGTCTGCTGTTTGGTTTGGTGTGACACAAATTTTTGATGGACACGGGAGGACACGGATGGACACGGAGACACTAAATTTGTGTACCTCCAATTTGATGAGACACTGAGACACAACTTGTGAGACACTAATTTTTTACTCTTTTACCCTTATTCAATTTTTAAATTTTCAAAATTTATCCTCTTATCTCTTCAAATATTTCTTTTTTTACTTTCTCTTTTAGATTTTACAATCAAATTTGTTCTCCCATTTTTTTCAAAAAAAAAATTATACATTTAACTTTTTATTTATTTAAATTTTAATTAATCTTTGATAAATTTTAGGCTTTGGTTTTCTATTTTTTTTTTCAAAAAAAATTGTATATTTAATATTTGAATGATAATTTGAGATGATATTAGAAGGAAAAAAATACGAAAAGAAATAAAAATTTAATTGTAATGACATATGTAGTGTTTGAGGTGATGGGTGTGTAGTGGTGTTGATAAAATTGTGGTTAAATGAAGGGTAATTCAGTCTTTTTCAAATATTTGTGTCTTGTTCATTATTTTTACCAAACACAATACATAGACACAAATATTTTATGTCAATGTCTTTAATGTCTATGTCTTTGTGTCTATGTCTCATCCTATACATCAACCAAACGGAGCATTAGACAGTGCCCGCGTACATGTCCATGAATGAAAGCCAGGCCTTGGTGCTGCAATATTGTGGTAGTCAAATACTCTCTCCATTTTATACTAGATATGTTGTAGTATATTTATAAATTAAGGTATGTAGATGCAATATGTCAAAAGGTTCCTAGAAAAATCAAAACAACTTAGTAACATGGAAGGAGGGAGTGTAAGGCGCTTGAACTGAGTAGCTGTGAACTTTGGTAAATGTCATCAAACATATTCTATGTTCTAACGGTAATTTTTCCCTTTCTCCAATGGAAATGCTACCGGTAATATTAACTGAATCTTGTAGCTTGATTCAGCCATAGCCTTTGTAATTTATGTTATTCAATTTTTAGTAACTTTCATGTAGGTGCTGGTATTAGTGTGGTTTTTCACCTGCTAGTCTGCTACATCACTTTCATGTTGATCACTGCACTTTTTATTACCTGCTTCACCCAGAAAAAAAAAGATCATTTTTGTTGTCACATTATTCTTCAATCATAAGCTTGCGAGTGTGGCTTGTTTGTTGCAGCTCAAAATATTATTGAGTTGCTTTCTTATGCTTAAGGCCTTAAGCACTTAAATCGCTTATGAAACACATTAAGTCATTATGTGGGAGAAAAGCTACTGCTTTGTGACATAATTCGATGTGTGGCATTTGGCAAAGATATAGGAACAACAAAATTAGCCAACATAGCATGTTTGTTTAGTTGTGTAGAGAATGTAGATATAAATGAGGTGACTTAACTAGAGATATAAAAGGAAAAAGAAGTGTAATGTACTCCAGAACCAGAACACTCAATCAAATAGAATTCTGTTTTTCACAAAAATCCCTGAGTTCCATCATTTCTCTGCAGCAACCTTGCTGCCCTGCTTTCTTTTTCTGGGTTCTTGAACTGTTTTCACAAGTTGAACGTTGTACCTGTTTGATTACTAGTTTGCAAAATCAATGTAGCTGGAACACACGACTCTAAACACGTCGAGGTGCTTATGGCATAGGTTAGCAATATCACCATGTAAAAGCGCCCATGGATTGAAAAGTAGCAGCGTGTGTAAGTAATAATAATTTACACAGCAAGCCAATTTGTCCTAAAAAGAAAAAACAATATACAAATCATTTTTTAACACAAGGATACATTTGATTGAATTAAACAAAAAAGGATTGCTAGAAGGTTCGTAAAATTTATTGGTTTTTTGCAAGAACCAACAATGTTTAAAAGTGTGGGTTAAAAGTATAGTATTAGATTGTTAGACTAAAGGATTACTCTTAATCTGTTCATTCTTGAATTTTTTTGTAAAAGAAAAAAAAAAAGAATAGAGACTAATACTTTGTGTAAAAAAGAAAAAGTTGTTAGCCATTTAAATTTTAGAATTTCTCTTATAAAAATCAGCAAATTACGGACCAGCGTTCATCATTGGTATTTGGTAACACCTGGCAAGACCCTTCATGCAAACCTTGTTGGGCTATAGGGAAGGCTGTAAGCCCTATTGAAACTTTATGTGTGTTGGGTTGGACGGATTGTCCTATTAGATTATTTGCATTGGGCCAGACATGGGCTGTCATTAATTTTTATCGTAATTTTATTTTTGCTTCCATATTTGTATGATTATAATGGGCTCAAGCTTCCTAAACTTGCAGATTTGGGTTCAAATTCAATAACTCAGCATGCAGAAGCCCAACTTGTGGTATGAAAGTTGAAACCACTTGAAAATTTGTTGTTGTAAAAATACGATTGTTTACCAAAAACATAAGCCCAAGTTGTTACCAAAACCAGCATCGGAAGCTATTGTCCCAACCAGACCAAGGAAAAAAAATATATTGTTGACAATGTCAACAATATTTCATTACGTATCAAATTTTTTCATGTATTGTATCAGGCAAAAAGCGATTTTTCTTAAACCTCCCCCGCAAAAGCCGACAGTAGTAATAAAAGCTTAAGCAGGCCACGACCAAAAATAAGATTTAAGCAGGCCATGCCACGTTGTCACTCTTAGCACATTGCTATCAGCCACCCCAATGAGGAGGACCACAGATAACTTGTCTTTGAAGCTGTAAACCAAGCATTAATAGCAATCATATGATTCAGTATCTATCAAATTGATGTTTGATTCGAACCCTTTTGGTGTCCCAAAATTCCAGCATGGCCACATATATAAGAATTATTAGAGCTTCCATTATATTAAACCAAACAAGTTTTGAGGACCAAACATCCCACGGGATAATGTGTCAATCATTATTGTTATTATCTTGGTTGACATAAAATTTGAAACTGTTGATGTCTCAAAGTAGGGTCCCTTTGTACTCAGATTAAGAGACCTCATTGATGACAATCCTTGTTTTTAAGTCCTCCTCTTTTCTTATTCTGTGGCTTTCATTTTCATTTTGATGAACAATGGACCTTCTTTTGGTTCTATAATGATATTGCATGTACTCCACTTTATATCGATAATCCACTCTTTCAAGTTCCATTTCCAACCGAAGAGAAAGAGAGAATTTTTTGGGGTTTAATTATTCATCACTAATGTGTTTTGAGCACCAAAAAGTATGCTTTACCATTATCTGATAAGATTGTAATTCTTATTAAACTTTTCTCATTCTTTGTAAATAACAATAATAATAACCTCTTTAATCCATAAATTTCTTTCAAATTACATTTCACATATTACTCCCATTCTACATCTACTTTACCTGGCAAAAACCTTACAGAACTTTATAAACTATAATTTTCTCAATTTCCACCCAAGATATATTTTCTCAATTCATTATCAGGATGTGTATGCCACCTATGAGAACATAAAATATTAACTATTAATTATAGATTCTATTGTGTGGGTTTTATATGATCTCTCTGCTTTTTAAGATTTAATATTCTACTTGATTATAGCTTTCATGTGGTAGGGCACTAAACACTAACATCATATAAAATCTTGATAAAGAGTTCCACTCTCCAACTTCAAAGACAAATGGCTAATAAGTGCTTGGGACATTTTCTATCTCCTACTTTATACACCATAAAAAATAAATTAAAATAAAATTACACCTTATTCCAATTGCTTTCTCCTATTCGAATTTGTCAACTACTGTTTGCCCATAGTATCAACCACCATAAGTAGAAGGATTCCATTTGCTGGGGCTGCGAATTTCACTCACTAAAATTGGTTCTCCAATAATTCCAATCAATGTCAAAAATTGTACCTACATTTTATGACGTCATAGTTACATCAGCCAAATGCTTCCCTCATATATATGTTTATAGTAATATTACTGCTATAAACTTGAAAATCGTTTATTCTTCATTCTTATATTCACTAGTGTGCTAGAAAGTGCGAATCTAAAAGGTGTTTGAGATGACTTTGGTAACCCTTGAAAAGGAAAAGACAAAATTAATATATACTATAGACATTAGCCAAGGAAAGTCTTTATTTTTCTTTTTCTTTTTTTCATACAAGAGGAAAATATGAATGTGTCATAGCTTGGCTGCTTTTTTTTTTTTAACCAAATTTTCTGTCTTTTAAATTACCT
>NC_029791.2:119859372-119860249 GCF_000816755.2 Arachis ipaensis | reverse complement strand
TACTTTTTATGTTTCTTTTTTTTTTTTCATTTGTTATTATTTAAACTATTATATTTAAATTGTATTAAGATATATTAAAGACATGATAATAACAGATAAAATGAAAAAGAATAATGTGCTCTGCTCATAAAGCCTTATCTTACACCTCATGGATATATCATATGTTATTATTAAATTGTTGGCGCACATAAGGTGGAGGGGCTTAGTTATTCTTTCACATTAGTTAAAGCATTCAATATCAAATTATATATATATGAGTTGGGGAATTTTGTCCCCTTTATTTGGAACCTCATGTTTGGTTTTGAGGTTAATTAGTCTAAAATCTAAACTATTAATTTGCCACACCTTATCTACTGTTCAAACTGGGACAGCAGATGGAAGCCTCATCAAACCACTTTTATGTATATTGTTTAATTCATTAATTAATTACCTTCTAACAGGGACTACGAATTGAGGGGTCTGTATGGTTAAGGATGACAAATGAAAAAAGTCTGTTCCGTCTTATTTTGTCTCACTAAGGTAGCGTTTGTTTTGAGGTACTGAGACAGAGACTGAGAGACTGAGACTCAGTATCGTGTTTGTTAGTTTAGAGACTGGTACTAAAATTTCTGTCTCTGTCTCTAAAATTTCAGTATTTCAGTACCTCCAAAAAGTAGGGACACAGGGGACTGAAATTTTTAGAGATGGAGACTGAAACTTTAATAACATTTTATACCTAAAATACTTTCATTTCAATTAATTAATTCCAATTTACCCTTTGTGCAAATTAAATTAGAATTTCATTCTTGTTTCAATTCCTGTCTCCCATTTTGCACCAAACAGAATATTGAGATTTATTTCAATCCCTGTCTCTTAGTCTCTGTCTCTCAGTCTCAGT
>NC_029791.2:119858284-119859327 GCF_000816755.2 Arachis ipaensis | reverse complement strand
TTTTTAATCCGCTGATTTTCTAATATTTATTTTTGGCATTTGTGCTGGTTTTATAAGAGAAAGTTTAGAAAATTAACTCTATATGCAGTCAAGTAGTTAATCTTTTAAAAAAAATTTATCTAAAATTTTAAAAATTAGTTTTATGCTAAAAACCACCACCCTCTTACCTCATTTCTCTTTTGTTAAGTTTTGGATATTTTTTTTATAATAATTTTAGATGTTTTTTTTATTTAGTTTTAGATTTTTCTTTTATAATTTGGATGTTTCTTTTCTTTTGATTTTGGATTATTTTTTTCTAAAATAAAAAAAATCTAAAATATCAAAATATAACAATCATCAATTAAGGGATATTTTTTGTTTTGTTTTAGATGTTTTTTGAGTTTTTTGTAAACTAACTAATAATTAGCTGAAATCCTAATTGATTACTGCTGGCTTCATAATTAGCCTCTGTATTTCGAAAGGCTTTCATTCTGCTTTGACATTTTTTATTTAGGAAAAAGTATTAGTTTGGAGGAGAATTGTGGATGTTTCTGAATACAGTAAAAGATTTTTGAAAAAGTAATGCGTTGTACTACAAATCACCAACTTATTCATGACTAATAATGTAGCAAACAATCTTGTCAAAAGAAAAATAAATGAATAATGTAGCATACAATCACACTACTAATCTTCTTCTTTCAATCAAACACTTCTAATCTTCTTTGACATTTATTTCTTAAAACTTTAATTTTATACTTGAATATTTAGGATTCAACCGTGACCAGGAATTCTTAAACATGTTGGTGAATGTGTAGCTAGCTTATTTATCTAATATTATTGTTATTGACACAATGTAATTAAGTTAGTAATAATTAATGGCACTGGATTCAATGGTCCTAGAACGTTTGGATCATTAAATAGTCCCATAACAAAATATATTTTTTAAGTTTTTTTAATAACTGCTAAATAATTTTTTTTTAATTTTAATTATAAATTAATCTCATATATTTTATTTAATTATAAAAATTATTTTTTATTTTATAAATTATTATTTTATCATTCAT
>NC_029791.2:119856439-119857800 GCF_000816755.2 Arachis ipaensis | reverse complement strand
TATAAAATAAAAAATAATTTTTATAATTAAATAAAATATATAGGGTTAATTTGTAATTAAAATTAGAAAAAGACTATTTAGCAGTTATTAAAAGAACTTAAAAAACATGTTTTGTTATGGGATCATTTAATGATCCAAACGTTATGGGATCATCGAATCCGATGCCATAATTAATTATCATATATTAATAATAAGTTAATCTACTACTAATACACTCAACTTATCTTAAAATTACTAGTTAGGAAATAATAATTTAATTTCCAAAGGGGCCTCAGTTTAGGCCTTTATGGCGACATAAGATGGCCAGCCAATAAATAGGTTTAACTCTCAATAATTCAATAAATAAATAAATAGGCCTACTTTGCAGTTAGCAGGCTGGGGCAGCAATGCATTAAAAACTCAAAATAAACTCTCATTTTATTTCTTTGTAGTACTAAAATTTTCAATGAGGTGAAGGCACCTCTCTTCCCTTTTCTCAATGTTTTTTAATTTCCCAACTCCCTACTTATTATTGCTCTAAAGTCCTAACTACCCATCAGATATTGAATCATGTATGTATGTATGTCTTAGTGCTTTAGGGTTTAGAATTTATTAGGGGTTATGAGGATGGTACAAAAAAAATTTTAAAAGTAATTTTACACGTGTATTTAATTATGTAACGCCACATCAGGAAAAATAACTACCTTTTATATTGACCGTATGAATAGTTATTCAAAAAAATAGATGTGATTGTACAATAGTATAAAATACTGTACATTCTCAATACATCAAAATTAAACTCGGATAAAAAAATACTTTTAGCAAACAATAATAATAACAAGAGACAACATTTATAATTTAATTAAAACTGGTTGGTGAACTTTAATTTGCAGGCCAAGGAACCATTTAACCTACCAAATAATAAATTGCTATATTTTCTCAATAATCCTTTATCTTCACATTGATTTTTTTTTTTTAATTTTCAATTCAACATATTCCCATAATTTTATCATTTATATCATTCTTTTTAAATTAATCATCGAGAAATATAGCGTGAGATGCAATAAAATGAAACAATTAGAAATTATATATAGTAAAACCAATTTATTATATATATTTGTTGTGATATGAATATTCTGTTGGACAGAAGCAAAAGGCAGAAGATATTAGTGGATTCATTTGTTCAATGTTCAGTGAGGATTGTGACTGGGGCTCTTTAGGAACATAATTATTTCGACAAACTAAATATTTAATTTATCCTCGTTAATTTCATGCTGCTTTATGAGTGTGACATGAACCCAAGAATTTCGGATGATGCTCATCATATGGTGTTTCTCACTAATAAAATTAATACATCAATGCAAAATGCAAAATATATACAT
>NC_029791.2:119855429-119856428 GCF_000816755.2 Arachis ipaensis | reverse complement strand
ACTCATGATGAAGTGTTATATATCAATATTTGTAGACAAATGTGTTTTGATTACCTTTTTAATGCTTAACTTATTGGGTGAAAACATCCGAGTACTATTGTTTAAAATTGTAAATTTGGTTAGGGGTGTTCAAATTTAAACCGATCTAAATTAAACCGTTCATTTAATCCGATCCAAATTGAAAACCGATTAAAACCGTACTTATTCGGATTTGATTGGATTCTATTTTTTGCAAACCGTTAGATTGGATCGGATTTCGGATCTACTTTTTATAACCGATCCAATTCAATCCAAACCGCACAATGTGCTATAATATTATTATTTTATTATTATATTTACGATTATACTTATAATATGTTCAATTTGTTATATATTTTTCTATTATTCATGTATTATTATTATTTAATAAATATTTTATGTTCAAAATGTTATTTATTTATTTATTTTAACTAACCTATAATTTTATTTCTATTGTTATGTTATCGTTAGCTTTTTAAGATATTGTTAAGACTTGTTATGTCATTGTTGATTATTTAAAATTTGATGTTGAGACTTGTTATATGTATTTAATTTTTTTTATTTAAAAAATCGCAAATCCAAACCGATCCAAACCGCTTGTAATCGGATCGGATTTCCAAAAAAATTTCATCAAATCCAAACCGCACCGCACATAAATTAAATGTTCGGATCGGATAACTTTTTTCCTTAAAACCGAACCAAACCGCAGCGTGAAGATCCCTAAATTGGTGATAGCAGATACCTTTAGTCTTTTATATATTATAGAAAATAATGTTCTTTTCTCCTGCAAAATATCTAAACAACATTTTAGTTTCTTTACTTATGAAATGTATACTTCTATTTTTTTACATAAGATAAAATATGTTTACTTGTTAAAAAATTATCTAATTTAACTTTTTATATGTTCCATGAATAATGATAAAATATACAAATAAATAAAAATTATTGCATTATTATTAATATATATTATTTGAATTAACT
>NC_029791.2:119852581-119855304 GCF_000816755.2 Arachis ipaensis | reverse complement strand
CAAACAAAAAAATTATAAAAAAATTGATACAAACTTAAAAACATATCCTTAAATATTAAAGATATATACCTATTCATGTGTTTCTTTTTATCTATTTAAATTTTTAACAAAAATAATTTTATGACACAAATAAGTGTCTACAAGCTAGCTATGTATAAGTATTACTTTTGTACATAGCTAACTATTACATTTTTATCTCAAGAAGTACATATTAAATAAAAAAAAAAAAGAGTTAAGGTACTTCTTGAGTAATATTTAACGGATGGAATAATTAAAAAAGAAAAACGAAGATCAGTTTATGCGCTTTCATGACATGGTTGGTTCGCTAATTATATGGTTCTTTATCTTCTGCTTTAATTAGTGGATAATAATAATAATAATAATAATAATAATAATGTATGATAATTATATCAATAATTATCATTCACTCTCTCTCATATATCTTTATGCTGACATGGCCAACAGTGTATACATATAGAAACAGTGTATATATATATAGAAGTTGCATTCATTATTATTGAAGCCGAACCATACCATACACGGCAAGGGAAGAAAAATGCAATTATACATAATGCTAGCTGCTACCTAGGCCATTTTTTCTTTAACGGAAATGTTTGGTAACCAAAGAAAATCAGTCAAAAATAGTCATAATTTATCTTATTTAACATTTATTAATTATTGTAATAATTAATTAATACTAAATAAGACAAGTTTTAGCTGTAGAAAAGAGATAAAAAAAAAAAATATATATATATATATATAACAAAAAGAAGAAAACAAAGGAGATAAATAGAAATATGGTAGAGAGAATTTGATGTTTGGTGGGAGCAATTTGCGAAAAAGATAACAAAATTTGAAATTTATAGCCACTAAAACTCAAATTTTTTTATCTCCTTCGTAAATCGCCTCCATCATATATCAACTCGTTACTACCATACTTCTAGTTACCGTTTTTATTTTTATTTTTATTTTTTTTTAGATTTCTTGCTGTTTACAAATCGTAGGGAACAATTTCTACTAACTTCCAATATCGTCCTAAAACACACATGTACATGTGCATCATGATCACGTATTATACCAAATATCATCTAATATTTAAAAAAATTAACCCTAGCTAGGTAGGTAAACATTAAATAATGAAAACGGAAACATAAAAACTAGGGTTTGGAATGTTATTACTGGTTTGGACATTATTGTTGAATATTATTAATAACCTACCAAAAGTGAAAAAGTGACAAAAGTTTCTGAATGCAACGTTATTACTGTGCTATTGCTATTTCACTTTTTAGCTGTGCATTTGAGACTTTAAGCTGGCCCAAATTTGGAAGCTATGTTACACAAACCAATTCAATTCATACTATATATCTACCTTACTTGTACCTTTAATAGTGAAAGAAAAAGAATGAACCAACCATTGAAGATATAGTTATGGGTAGTGTTTGTATTCATATAATTATTATTTAATTGATGAATATTATTGGCCTCTCTATATAAGTCACACTAGTATTCTTCACTACTTACCTTATACAAATCCATGTAGGGGCGAGTATGTGTCGGTTTGGTTCGGGTTTATGGTAAAATTAAAATCAAATCGATCAAAATGTAATTGGTTTGGTTTGGTTTGGATTTGTATTTTTTGTAAATGTATCTGAACCAAACCAAACTGATTAAGAACGGATTGGTTCGGTTCGGGTAATTGTGTAATTGGGTACCGATGACTTTGAAATTCATAAAAAGAAACCAAATTTTTATCTTAAAAATTCAACTAGTACAATAAACATGTAACATCAATAGAAATAATACAAACATGTTAAACACCAAATACATTAAAAACTAAACTCATTAAAATCCAAACATATTAATAATGAATAATCATTGTCTAATGAAAAAGTCATATATATATATATATATATATATATATATTTAATTAATATATGATCGAGTTCGCGGGTTGGTTCGGGTTCCGTACCCCGAACCAATCACTAATAAAAGTCATTGGTTTGGTTCGGGTTGGACCCGATTACCCGTTAATTTCAGAACCAATTTAATTAGTTCGGTTCAGATTCGGACGGGTAATTGGGTACCCGCTAGTCCGCTACCCATGCTCACCCCTAAATCCATGTATATCAATTAATTTGAAGGAATGAAATTTGTTTTGAGACAGAGACGAAATAAATATATACAGTACGTACCTCACAAGAATTACGTGATAGTATAAACAACGAAATAAATAGCTTATTAATTAATATAAGTTATTCATCATAATTGTAATACCTTTAAATCAGTAAATTAAATCACCACGTGAGAAATGTGAAAGTTTGGTAAGTAATAATATATGTATATATAATTATTGTATAGCATTATATTATACGTTCTAGTTCTACTTATTAGCACTAATTATTAGTTATGTTATGCACCTAACTCATTTTAATTAAGTACGGTATTACATGCAAATGCACGCAAAAGGAAAAACTTAAATAGCTCACATGTACCTCATCAGAGAAAATAGGGTACCTAATTAATTAATTAATTAAATGTGGTTAGGGCATGGGAGATGTGCAATAATGAATACTATTAGATTTACCTATTTAGTTGTATGTTAAAATTTTCCTTTATTTTCTTTCAATTCTTTATTTGATTGTGAGGAAATAGATTTTTTTTCATAAAATAATTAATCACAAAAATAATTATACATATCATAATAGAATAATCAAAATTTTTAG
>NC_029791.2:119850132-119850991 GCF_000816755.2 Arachis ipaensis | reverse complement strand
ACATATTAATAATGAATAATCATTGTCTAATGAAAAAGTCATATATATATATATATATATATATATATATTTAATTAATATATGATCGAGTTCGCGGGTTGGTTCGGGTTCCGTACCCCGAACCAATCACTAATAAAAGTCATTGGTTTGGTTCGGGTTGGACCCGATTACCCGTTAATTTCAGAACCAATTTAATTAGTTCGGTTCAGATTCGGACGGGTAATTGGGTACCCGCTAGTCCGCTACCCATGCTCACCCCTAAATCCATGTATATCAATTAATTTGAAGGAATGAAATTTGTTTTGAGACAGAGACGAAATAAATATATACAGTACGTACCTCACAAGAATTACGTGATAGTATAAACAACGAAATAAATAGCTTATTAATTAATATAAGTTATTCATCATAATTGTAATACCTTTAAATCAGTAAATTAAATCACCACGTGAGAAATGTGAAAGTTTGGTAAGTAATAATATATGTATATATAATTATTGTATAGCATTATATTATACGTTCTAGTTCTACTTATTAGCACTAATTATTAGTTATGTTATGCACCTAACTCATTTTAATTAAGTACGGTATTACATGCAAATGCACGCAAAAGGAAAAACTTAAATAGCTCACATGTACCTCATCAGAGAAAATAGGGTACCTAATTAATTAATTAATTAAATGTGGTTAGGGCATGGGAGATGTGCAATAATGAATACTATTAGATTTACCTATTTAGTTGTATGTTAAAATTTTCCTTTTTCAATTCTCAATTCTTTATTTGATTGTGAGGAAATAGATTTTTTTTCATAAAATAATTAATCACAAAAATAATTATACATATCATAAATCAAAATTT
>NC_029791.2:119842162-119850035 GCF_000816755.2 Arachis ipaensis | reverse complement strand
TTAGAAGAAATGGTTTCATGACATGATATTAAAGTTTTTATAATATAAAGGTCTAAAATTCGATATTTATTAATCCTAAAAAAAGAATTTCATTGTAAAAAAAAATCTATATAAAAAATCACATAAACCAAAAAAAAAACTCTTATATAAGCAGATTTGTTAGAAATATAACCATTCTATATCTATCTATTTATGTATCTCTTTCTATCGATTTAAACGTTTAAAAAAATAATTTTATGACACAATATCGTAATCAAAATTTTTTTTATCAACTTACCATATATATATAACCACCAACATCATATATATCATGACAATTATATCATATATACAACAACGTTTATTTATTAAATCAACCACTTATACAAAAAATACATAAAAATAATATATATAAACATACATAAATACATAATAATTAATATAAAAAATGAATTTTAATCTGTAATATAGTATTTTATATCCCTAACCAAATTAAATACGATGTGTTTTATAAATTGAACATTATGATTGATTATTTATACAGCATCACACCAGATCCATTCTTATATACTTGTGTCGGTCAGCACTTATTGTGTTTTGAGTTTGACTCGAAGAATAAAGTAGTAATTTCAATATGTACGGAATTTGATGCATATGCCACTGTAACATATTATTATTATTATTATTATTATATGGTTTGTAATAATATTGAACTTGAAGTAACAAATGCCATTATCATTACCATATTCTCTAAAACGGGATTTAAGGAACCCATCATTGTAAGAGATCAAGAAACCGATTTGTTTCAATCTCATGCTGAACATAAATCGAGATGAATGGTCGCTTTTTTCAGTCTGAATCAATGTGGGGGTGCAGATTAATTTAATTATTTAATTAATTAAACAAGTTATATGTACTTACAATATGCAGTGATTATTTGTCACAAAACTCGTCTTTTGGTAAGTAATAAAATAATTAAAGTTTAACTCACATGCATGGTAAAAATATATATTAATATTATTATTAGTAAAAGATTGTAAATATTTTATTTTAATAAATATATAAAATACATAAAAAAATATAAAAATAAGGTATATTTTTTTTGTCTTTAAAATTTAATAAATATTTTAAAATACCTTTTTAAGTTTTATTTTGTTTCAATTTCGTTTCAAAAATTTTTAATTTGAATCAAATATATTCTAACCAATAAATTTTCAAAAAATTTAGGATCCATCTAACAAAAATGAATGAAAATTATGCTTGATTCGTTTGTGTTGAAAGTTATTCTTATGAAATTGTTGAAATTGGTACTAAATTTTTTGAAAAAATTAGCTATTAAGAATATATTTGATATAAATCGAAAATTTTTGGAACAAAACTAAAATAAAAAAAAAACAATAAGAATATTTTAAAATTTTTATTAAATTTCAAAAACAAAAAATAAACTTTACCCAAAAAGAAAATTTCATATTTTTTAATAAAATCTTTTCGATTAACAACTTTAACATTTGTCATAATTAAATACAAGTAATTAATAATTATTGTTCAATAATATGGTGGGAATGACAGAGAGCACATGGAAAAAGCAATTGCCTCTCTGCTTAGACAAAATAAAAAGGGCAAAGGCGTGTTCCTATTAAATACGGAGATGCACAATTTCGGGGATTTTTTTTTATTTATTTATTTTGAATTTGTTATTGTACGGATCCATGAATAATTAATATATGGTGAGGCTTAATGCTTGTTTATGCAACACTTTGACACTTTAATTAATTTTTATGAACTTGTTGGTCAAGGATGAATCAATCTAACACGTGCTTGCCATCTTCCAATGAAACGTTTCATTATCATCTATTTGACACATATTTTATTGAAACATAAATTTTAAAGAGTAATGATAAATTGATAATTACCATATTTCTTCATAGTGATCATGAATTTGAATTAGAATAATAAAAGGATATATAAAAGCTATGCTGAGAAGGGAGTTCTAGTTCTTGAAATTAGATTAATTAAACTCTTAATTGATAATAAAGTTCGAAAGAGTATCCAAAAAGTAGTATGGTTTTCTAAAAATCCTCTTAAATGTAACAAAAAAATATGTAGGAAAATTTATGTAGAGGATAAATTAGTTGTCAAATACTGAGGTCAAATAATTTAATTTTGGGAGGCACACGCTAGTAGTAGAATATGAATAAGATTCTGACTCTTTTAAAATTATATTATTATTAGAGAAAAAAATACATTATTAATTATTTTTGAATTAAAATAATAAAATTTATAAATAATAAATATTATAAATTTAAAAATAATTAAATATAAATTTAATTAAATTTATATTTAATTATTTTTAATTATTAATTTTATATAAAAATAATTATATATAAATTTTTATTTTTTATTTTTTATATACTATGAAACTAACATACACCTCAACTATTACATTGAATCAAGGATAGTAAATGTGTGTGTATAAAGCTTTACATCCAATTAAATAATGAAAAATATTTAAGTACACAAATAGAAAAAGAATAAATAAAATTGCGAATTGAGAAAAGCACAATATTCACCTGCCACTGAGTTTGACCTGCGCAGTGAATTTCAAAGAGCATTCAGAAATGGGACGCATCTTACACGGTTCCCAAAGTAAAATTGACAAGACATAACATAAGATTTGTTTTACAAAATCCCATTCCCCTCTTCATTAAAATCCATAGCCGTTTTACTTACTTCAGCGAATCAGGGAGCGCCACGACCACGATTAAGCAATCAGACAGGCTTCGAGATTAGAACTTAGTACTAATACAAGTAGGAGGAGTACTTTTTATCTTCTCAATAAACCCCGAAAAGGAAAGAATTTTAAAATGAAGAGTCAAACATTGAACAAGCTTAATTAATATTTTGTTGTTGTACAAACAGTGGAAGGCGTGAGAAAGTAGAGAAAATTGAGGAGGATAAACAAGGAAGCCAACCGAATCTTTCTCTTGCTTTCTCTGCTTTTCATACCACTACCATTTCCATGCACCACAAGTCCACAACCCTCATCGCTTTCACTGCAAAACATTTTAATGTTCTTCAAACGAAAGAGTGCCATATGTACTATTTACATTCAAAAGAAAGTGACTCGTCCACTTCATAACCATGTCTCTCCAAAACATCTCAAACTAGTAAACCAAAAATGGAAGAAGAAAAAAATCGCATACCCATTATCCTTTTTTCTATAAAAACTGTACATTTTCTTTATTACTAAACTATTCCTCCACCTATCATCTTCACATCATGTAACCACAAAAAAATTCCACAACCCCTTCAAGAGGGGGAAAAAAGAAACAAAAAAGACCCTTTCCTTCATCTTCCATATACAGAGATCTCCTTGCATTCAATTCACCTTCCTTATAATTGACAATGGCTGTATGTTAAAATTCAGCCACAAAAACAACCTGAATACTGGGCGAGCTCCCTCGCTCGCTCGTTAAGCCATAAAAATGATGGCCTGTTCTTGACCAACATGTCCCTGGCAAACCATAAACCTCCAAGAAGGATTCCATCTCCAGCTGTTTTTCCGGGATACTGGGATCAATCAGGCAAATTTAACAATCATGCGAAAAGGACACTTTTTCTTTCATGTCTACCTGTCTTCTATGAAGATTCTGCTTACGAAATCGCGAAATCTCTTGGAGTAGAGCTTTGGATCAACAGCTGAGATTGAAGAAGAGTCGACCTGAAAAGACTTGTACGCATGCTCCAGCTTCTTGCTGATATCATAGTCTTGCAAGATGTCAATAATCCCAAAATATAGAACAACATCGCTAGTCTCTCCATTGCGATAAGGGGTCAAATGGCTGATTCCGACGGTTGTATATTGATCGAAATCACTCCGCCGGGCCATGCGCTCTGCTCTTGCAGGCATATTGGCACCCAACCTAATCAATGGTTTCCTGAAACAAGTGAAACAAAAATTAATACATCAAGTTGCAGGGTGAAAATTCTACAAAAGCAGAAAGAACATACATGAAGAGGTACTACAGAAATAATTATCTCAAGAGACAATCACCATTGACAAGGAATTATTGCCAGGCTAAAGGTAAAATAATAATAACTTTTAAGTTCTTTCTAAGGAAATCAGGACCACAACCTGTGCCCCCACAACCTGCCAAACTATCCCACCCACTTGCCTAAGATAATTCAAGCTACTTTCAATTATTACCATGGAAATCATCAATTCAACAATACCATGGGAAATACTAGGCTTCTAGAATGCCATTAAAAAGTCACAGCTCAAACATAGCATGCATAATTGCATATACAAGTCTATACAACATCTTAGGCTTTTTAAGAGACAGCAATAACCATGCACCCTTTCTTTGGTCTTTGTGGGAACTAAAAACTGATTGAGGGAATTCATAGTTCCATCTACTTTGTATGGATGCAGGAGTTACAACTTAAAACAAGCTGCAATATCAATTTAAAATTAAAATAATTTAAAGGAGCTGGAACAAATGTCAACATACCGTCCAGATTTAACTCTATCCCTGTCTTGTAACTCAGCCTCGAGGAATCGATAACCACGCATGAACTTTTCACTCTGATAGGAATCTTCTTTACCTAAAAGGTTCAACAGAATAACTTTTATCACTTTTACAATAACATAAAACTTACCAGCTGAATACAATGAGGAGAAAATGAATCCATACCAGAGCGTAATACAAACGGTGACAGTCCCATTTTGTCATATGTATTATCATCACGGAAATGAAGGCCAACCAAAAGACTGTAATCCATAATCCCCTCAGCTTCCAAGAACTCGCAATCCCGCTCAATTTGTCTGGACATAATAGCAAAACAAGATTAAATCAAGAGATTTGTAATTTTTTCAATGCCAAATAATAGATAGGACATGCTCAACAACTTACTTCATGAGATCCTGGAACCAATTTCTTTGTATACGAAAGACAAAATTGAGATCCAAGTCCTTGAGGGTGGTAGTTTCATCTATCTCCTCTTCGGATTTATCAGTTGTACGGCCATGTGAGGATCCTTTCAAGTCAAATCGTCTATGGATTGGATACTCTGAGCAGAAAAGGTTGCCCATCACAATGAACCGGGTCTGGATTTCATGAATGATAAATTCTCAGGAACTGAGATGCAAAAAGTCAACCCCGAAAAACACAAGAATATATGTACAAAAATATACCTTTTGGCCTCCGATCGGTTTTACACAGTGTACCCCATAGAATTTCGTCACAAGTGAATTCTCATACTGAGAAACATGTTGGTAATAACTTCGAAGCATCCGAAGAAGCACCTATAGTTTAGACACCAAATCCAAGTATCAACATAGATGTCCATAACACCAGAGAGTCGCAAATGCAGGGAATTGAATGCTTTGATTTTGCAATACATTATAATCAGTAAATTATAAAAGCTAGAAGCCTTTCCACAAAATCCAACTGTGTGTATTATGAAAGGAAGTTAACAACAACAATCTACTCCATTGGACTTGCATAACAAGCCAAGGCATCACTGAGACAGAAACATATGTCTATTTGGCCATTGACCACTGCATATGACTAGTGCAATCAAACTTTGGAACTTATTTCCCACACACTATTGCAAATTCACACACCAAAAGACGTTTACAGATTCAACACGAGACAAAGGCTACAAGTCTATATAGCACAGATATGTATCTATAAGTCTAACCTTGACTTCGGATTTCTTGACTGTCTTGATCATGAATCTGTCATCTTGGGTCAAGTAGAAGTAGCTTCCGCTTTTCCCCGGTGACGAAAGCTCCCTAAGAGCATCATTCCCACATACGGCCAACATGTAATCGGCAGGATCCACCTGAAATAGCTTCCTCAATTGCCTGAAAAATCAAAAGGACAATAACAGAATCCGATCAACAGAAAGCAAGAGGCCAATAAAAAAGTGTTGAAGAAAACACTAAACAGACATAATACCTAAAAACCATGGGGCAATAATCCTTCCACCGGAACTCCATGGACTGATGCGGCGGTGTAGTCTTCGATCCTTCCGGCGGAAACCTCGTCCAGAACTTCTCCTTGGGATCAAAATCACTTTGTTTCAGCACTCTGGATATCGAAGCTTCCTTCCCAACAGAGTACCTAGCAGAATCAAAAACCAAAAACAGTTCAAATCGCGAGCATTGAAAGACGAAATTTCATTTCAGACACCAAAAAATAAATAAAGACTCACCTTATTCCCAATTGCAGATTAAGCATTAAATCATAGTTCTTATGCCCCTTTGAAATAGTCTGACCGGGCCTCTTCACCTCCTTGGAGAAACAACGAGGCTCCGTATGAAACTGCTTCTTCTGCTTCTGATTCTGATTCTGATTCTGAATCTGATTCAGCTTCACATTATCACCATCTTCACGATCCGAACCAGTTCCATCATGATACAACATCGACACATTATCAATAATATCACACGTGATATCACCGGCATCACCATCCTGTTCCCAGATACAAATCTTCCCGGCACCGGCACCGGCACCGGCACCCGCACCACCGTCGACGGAGGACCTCTTTCTCATCGTTATGGTGAAGTTATCCCCCCAAACGGGACCCTTCCCATTACTACTCCTGCCAGGGTAGAAAGTACCGTTAAGCTGGTGCTGGTGCATCATAAGGTCCCTACTCCAGCATCCAACGTAGCAGCTCCCATCCGGCCACGTGAAAACACCTTGCCCCTTCGGAACACCGTTCTCCCACTGACCTTCGTAACGGTTTCCGTTACGCCACGTCAGCGTCCCTCTCCCTGAGATAACGCCGTTCCTCCATTCTCCAACGTACTCGTTCCCGTTCCTCCACACGTACCTACCTTGCCCGTCTTGAACGTTGCGCTTCCAAGAACCTTCATAGAAATCGCCGTTCGAGTAGCGTTTCTGGCCGTACCCGTGCTTCTTGTCGGAGCTCCATGACCCGCGGTAGGTGTCCCCGTCGGATCCGGTGAAGGTTCCGAACCCTTCCATTCGACCAGATTTGAACTCGCCCTCGTAGGTTGCGCCGGAAGGCCACGAGAATTTGCCTTTGCCGGAGGCTTTGCCGCGCTTCCATTCTCCTTCGTACATGCATCCGTCGGACCAGAGGTACTTGCCGGATCCGCTCGGAGCGTTCCCGGAGAAGTTTCCGGTATACAAATCGCCGTTCGGTAAGAGGCGTTCGACGGCGGAATCCGGTTCGGTGACAAGACTTGTTGGTGTCACCCTACGGCTCCGGCCGGTAGAGACCACCGCGGTTGCCGGCGGTGATGGCTTGAGAAGGTCTTTTTCTGCGTCGGATTTCATTTTGAGTTGGAAAGTGGTGGCGGAAAAAAACTCAATGCATTCTCCGGCGAGCTAAGGTGAGAGGCATTATGATTAATAATATTACGATAATAACCCTGCAAGTGTTGTGCCTTTTTCTCTCTCTATGTCTAGAATTTTGTTGTTGTTGCTGAATGAATGCTTTTCACTTTCTCTTTTGTGTTTTGAGTACTCTTTCTTCTACTTGTTATCTTCTCTTCTTCCCTTTGCGTTTTTTGGGGAAATGGGTTGGAATTGGATTCAGACTTTTGAGAGAGAGAGAGAGAGACAGAAAGTGTTGCGAGTCTGTATTACTAGGGCAGGGGCAGGGCCACTTTATTTATTTATATTTTCAACTTAAATGCCTAATTCTTACTTACTTAATTAATTACTAATTAGGCGGCTTTGCCTATGAAACCTTGCTAACTCTCACACTCTACTTCACCAAAGTTTAACACTATGCTTTATGCTTTTCATTATTTTATTACTCCCAACCTCATTTTCTTCCACCATCTTAATTTTCATAATTTCTTGGTATAAAGTATTATTTTATATTTATAGAAAACATTTTTAAAAGTTAATAA
>NC_029791.2:119841434-119842101 GCF_000816755.2 Arachis ipaensis | reverse complement strand
CATTAATAGTGTATTAAAATTAAAATATAAATAATAATATAATTAAAATTGTCAGCAATATTTTGTTTACCTTATTCCAGCTAACTACCAATTGTGTTGAAGTTATTTTATTCTAGGACGAATATACCTTTTTGCCCTTCTGTAAATTCTTTGTCTTGGTCCAATGACAGCGTATCTGTGTCTTCCTTCTTCGTTGGTTTCATCGTGACGAAACGGTATCCCCTAGGCTTTGCTCTTCCCTTTTTCATTTCTTTATTAAGATTTTTTTTACAAACATTAATATATTAACCATTCTTTTTTTTTTTTTTTGAATTAGGTAAATTATAAATTTCATGATATAAA
This sequence comes from Arachis ipaensis, assembly GCF_000816755.2. Classification (NCBI taxonomy): domain Eukaryota; kingdom Viridiplantae; phylum Streptophyta; class Magnoliopsida; order Fabales; family Fabaceae; genus Arachis; species Arachis ipaensis. The sequence continues at coordinate 119,841,759 of NC_029791.2, read as the reverse complement.
ATTGCTAGTTAAAATTTTGTATCTACATTTTCACACACAAAAGCATAAGTTCAGGTATTACTATTATTATTATTATTTATATATATATGAGGTTAGCAGAGCATGTAATTTCGACCAAATATTTTGTTATTAGCTTTTTCTTTCAAGATTTTGGAAGTAATGTTTATGGGTCATTTTTCTTGGTCTTAAATAAATAATATCAACAGTTTCCTGTGTTTGGAGGTAATTGTTCTGTTACTTATCGTTTTCTTATATCGATGTTTTATAGGAGTTGTCGGATAATATTACATGAATATAGAAGATATTTTATAGTAGTGTCTACAAC
>NC_029791.2:119840314-119841351 GCF_000816755.2 Arachis ipaensis | reverse complement strand
GTATTTTGTAATAAATAAATATTAAATAAGATAAATTTAGATTTTTTTTTCCTTCAAACATTACTATATATTGCCTTTTTGTATTTTTAGTGGTTTAAATAAGTTTTTTTATCTTTGTGAAATATTGAGTTTTTTGGTTTTCAATTTTTCATTCCTGTAAATCCTATATATTTGCATTTCTTACGTCATTATTAGCTCACAGAACAAATTAAAAATAAAGACTAAAACTAAAATCTTTTAAACTTTACTGCATCAAATTAAAGAAAATTATAGAAATCATCAAAATAAAAGATCGAATATTTTATAAGGATAAAAAACTTATTTAAACTATTGTAGTTCTTGTTAAGCCAATAAAAAATGAACTGAATTTGGGAGCAACCGAATCAAATTAAAATGAAGCATACTTTTGTTTTGGGATTATTAGTCATAATAAATAAAGAGTAATAATTATTAGGAATTTCCATTCATTTTTTATTATTGTCTGAACTTTTGAATAAATAAAAAAATTAAATATATATTTTATTCTTGAAAATATCACATAATAAAATTTATTTTTTATTTAAAAATTAATAAAATAATTAAAATGATAATTTTTAGCAATCCTAATATTTTTTTAATGAACAATATATTTATAAAATTATGAAATCATACTTGTCTTTTTTTTGGTATTATTTAATTCGATAAATTAAAAATTAATTTATTGTGAATCTGAACTCTATTTAAAGGTTTATTATGCGAGTTTCTGGGAGCTGTGATGCCAAAAAAAGGAAAAGGAAATATAGAGGATTGGACCTATTTCCACACTGTGTGACCCAATTTGAGGCCCAATTTCCGCATCGGATTTGAAATTCTTAATTTCTTACGTGCTAACTGCTAGCATAAAAATCAAAATTCACAAAAACAACTGTAGCTAAATAAAAACATTTAATTAGATAAAGATATAACAATAAAAATATTATTTTCGAAAAATGTAAGTGTAACAAAAAAAATATATTAAACCAATGAGTTATAACTCAAATAATATAATCTTTTTATCT
>NC_029791.2:119837969-119840231 GCF_000816755.2 Arachis ipaensis | reverse complement strand
CAATATTTTTAATTAAAACTAAATGAATCATAATTTTTAATATAGAAAAAGTCAATATTTTTAATTAAAGCTGAATGAACCATATTCTGAATTTATAACCTACTTATTAACGCTGCATTTGTTTATAGACGCGAGACACTGAGATAAGAATATAGAGACACAAAATTATATTTAACAGATGAGATATAAACAGAGATATTATATTCAGAGATACTGAATTAATATATCTTGTGTCCATTTTAATAGAAAATATATAGAGACACTAATAAAAAATACAACTTATTTTTTATTTTTTATTATTCTTATTAATTTTTTAATTGTATTTTTTATTATATGTTTTTTCTCAACTTTTTTAAATAAAAAAATAAAAATAAATTAAACTTTTATAATTTATTCTATTTTGTTACTAAACAAAATACAAAATAATTATTTTTATGTCTTATTTTCAATATCTTATTTTATTATGTTCTCAGCATCAAAAAGCATAAAAAAACCAAAATTTAAAATGATATACAGTGAGACTACAAAAACAGCAAAAACACTAACAGTCAATAAGGACCAAAATCTATAACCAACCTTTCTATAGACACTAGAAGTTTATATATATATAGTGTAGCATAATTATTTACATTATTTTATGTTTTAAAGTCAAATTTGATAAAGTGATAAGAAATTTAGAAATAGATATGAAGTGGTACCTATATATGAATTGCTCAAATGAATGATACACCAATTATATATAATGAACATGCATGCTTGTAGTGACTAATACAAAGCAAGTCCTCCTTTAATTTTATCACTGAAATCAAAACACAAACATAGTCAAATTTCATGATGTAGGACCTTTTATTATTCTTATTGGTCTCTTAGCTTCATGGCAACCGCTTATGGTGCTGTCAAACAGATGAACTTTCAATTTTAAACCGAGTCATAGACAATATTATTGTTAGACTTGTGTGCAATCATGATATTTAAACTTAACGACAAAAATTATATTATTAACACTAAGAATTTTAGGAAATGTAGGGCAGCCTATGGAAATTATTTTATAAGATCCTAGGAATATGATTCATGTACTTTATCTAATAATTCGAAAATTTCATGAATCGAAATGATAAGCCAAATTCATTCATTGGTGTAGGTGTTAATTACTTAATTAATTTCATAAATAAATCCATTATTATTTAATTTGGTTTGACATAATCACATACATAATTCTTATTTCCTTGGAGAACAGCGGTAGTATTTTAGGATTTTATTTAAAAAAAATTCTTATATATTTTTACATTTTTATGTTGCAAAAATTTAGATTCTGCTACAATGAAACTGTTGTCGTAGTTTTTTTTAACTGTCTCATGTATAATATTTTTAGATTTTTCTTTGTATTTTATCTTATGTCTACTTTTTATTTTATCCACCTTTTTAAGTGAGTATTTTACTAATTTTTTTTTATATATTCAAATTATCTGGGATAAAATTTTATTATTTTTCCAATAATAAATAGATTCTACTCTCTAACTTTATTTTTTACTTCATCTATACGTGTATAATTGTTCATTTATTTTAACATATTTATTTTTATCATACTTAACTTATGCTCATGCTTGTCTTTAACTTATATAATGCTTCTTAAATTAATTACAATTATTAATTAGACGCTAGTGAGAAAAACCGAAATTGTTGGATTTAAAAAGCCAAATTTTACATATAAACAACTAGGACATAATTAAATAATTTATATTATTTTACAATGAACAATTAATGATTTGTGAATGAAGAATAAAAGCACCTTCTATATATGAGGTGTAATTCCTACCCAAATAAATTAAGATAAGATGATGAGACATACACTATACCACTACCCATACTACTACTATGAGCACTCAAGGAACAAAAAAGAGAACCTATGTGGATAAAAAGTGCACAATATATTTTTTCTCAAATTTCAATGATGAGAACTACTTCAAATGAATTTCATTGGTAGTTCAATTTCTTCCAAGTTTTTAGTATAAAGTTTTTTGCTTCCCATTCACTCATTCAGTGTATGTGTAGCGAGGTCTACATTATATTAATTGTGTCTTTGTCTACAAATTTAATTTTTCCATACCCCATACTATATATATATCTAGATATTTACATATATGTATACAACTTCTTCTATAAATCTAGTGATGCTTAATTATTGATGAATGATTATAAGGTTTTTTATATATAAAAAAAATAACAAATTAAAATGGTCTATAATTAAATGAAAATAAAATG
>NC_029791.2:119835908-119837377 GCF_000816755.2 Arachis ipaensis | reverse complement strand
TTTCTGAGATATGTGAGAGTTATAATATTTCTCATTTTCTTTGTACAATAACTTGAACTTTCAATCCTTATTCATTTTCCTATTTGGTTGGTTGATTAACAACACTATTTTCCTAGCAAAACTGTAGTTTAATCATTAAGGCCGGGTAGGGTTGTCCAAATTAATTATATAATAAATTAAAGCTATTTTGACTATGTGCTTAAATGATGGAGACATCTAATTTACATGAAAATAAACACCACTTGATTAAGCTAGCTAATTATTTTCATCAATATATATAATCGTTTTATTTATTATTTATAAGAGGGGTTTTAGCATGTCCTTGCTTTTACATAAAGTATAATTAGCTTAATTTAGAAAAAAAAACTAAGTAAAAACTGATCATGTTGCTAATTATTATATATCGAATGTTAGAGATATAATCATTCATGTTACCTCCTCTTATTAATGTAAGATTTTGGGATGAGTAGTTTTACGATATGGTATCTGAATTCTACATCCAAAAGATTTAAAAAAAACATAAAACAAATTAAAAAAAAATACTTATACAAAAATTAGGGGTTGTCAAACGGGTTAGTCCGGCCCATTTAGACCTGGCTGTTTAAGCTCGCCTTATTTGTGGGCCATAATTTTTTGTCTAAACCGTTTATGATCAGTCCGATGGGTTAAACGGACCAGCCTGTTTATTCTTTTATTTTATTTTTAAAAAATATTTTGACAAAATATTACTTTTAGGTCAAAAACCTTTAAAAACTAATATTTTTTTAGTTGATGGGTCGAATTTTCGGGTCGGGTCGGGTAAAATATCAGTTAAAAGTGCTACTTTTTTTTAGAAAATGTAAAAAAAATTAAACGGGTCATCCGTTTAACTCGTCATTTTTTTTTGGGTTAATCGGATCAGTCCGTTTAGCCCAAAATTTAAACGGACTTAATTTTAAAGGCAAAATCTGCTCATTTAAATGAGTAAATGGGCTGGCCCGATGGACTTATTAGCCCATTTTAATGGTCCTAACAAAAATCAAACAAACTTAAAAAAGACTCTTGTTTAAGAGAGAGTGTTAGAGATATAAAATCAAACATTTTCGATCTTTAGATAACTTGAAACTCTTATTAGCATCAAGTAATTAGTATTAATGGCCTTGGCCTAGAAAAATGTTTAATTTAAACTCCAAAATGATGGTATTTGGATGAAATTTAATTTGGGTGATATATAGTTCATGTGGTCTCAAATGTGATGATCATGGCTTTGTTGGTTACTTGTCTAATCTTTTTTGGCTATGAAAAGCTTGAGTATACATAAGAGATCGATAAGGTATCAACATTATTCATTATTCATGATCACCCTCTTATTTCTGAAAAGGACAACTTAATTAATTAGTTCCCGGGTCTAATTAATTATATTTATCTATGTATGTGGTATATTTTAATAAGTAATATTTATTTAATTTTTTATTTTTCTTCCCTTCTTA
>NC_029791.2:119834569-119835885 GCF_000816755.2 Arachis ipaensis | reverse complement strand
ATTAGTTTAAATTTTAAAAAATATATATATAAAAAATTTCTTGGTTTTGTTTTGATTAGATGTAACGTATACATAATATATATTAGATTAGGATTGTGTACTAAAAATAATACTATTATTAGGGTTTATGTTGGAGATATAAAAAAAGATTAACATTATACAAGGAAGTTAACTTTATCCCTAATAGTGTTTGATCAACATAATTAAACTATTAAAGATGCATCATTTCTTGCCTCTATATATCATCTTGTTCTAGTATCTTCAATATTATACTTTAGGATAAATTATGCTATTATAAGGGAAATTAATTTCATAATTTTTTTTTAGAAAGGTATGACGTACGTGCATGTCACAAATTACAAAGGAGATAAGTATAATTTTTTTTTTTCCTGATGATATCTACAACTCGATGGCTTCTTTTGTTCATTTAGCATGCAATTATTTTGTGTAGGGTTTGATATTTGACTGAATTGTTATTATCTTCCAAAAACAGGATAGGGGAGACCCAAACCGCATTGGTTATAATAATAATAATAATGATACTTAACTATCAATTTTGTTTTCATATTAGCATCAATATTGTATTTGTCAAATTCACAATTTTAATATTATAAAAAATTGATAATTAAAATATGATATTAGAGAATGTGATAGTAATTAGTTATGGGGGTGTTCTGAAAGGGTTTTGAGAGCCAATATTTAGAGAGTTTAATTTTTTGCTATTTAGAAAGAATTGATCATAACTTGAAAAGCTCCATTCAAGAATGTTAATTGCAAAATCGACTCTGTAGAATTATTATTTTTAGCTAACAATTAAAAAGTGCCAAACTATCATTAAGAGAAGGTTATTATTATTATTCAAGAAACTTTTTAATTATTGAAGATCGAAGAACTTTAGTTGCACGATCAGATTCAGAATTGGTGGATAGTGATTTTAGCTACATAAGTCTATTGTGTTGGATATAATGAGAGATTTTAGTTCCTAAAATTCGAGTTTATTGTGGTTGCCCTGGCTATTTTTTAGCTCGATAGGTCAAGATTTGTCGCGAGTTCTATTTAAGGGTCTGAGCTCTATTTTAAAATTTGAGTTTATTGTAGTAGTTTTGTTTACTTTTTTGTCTTTAAAATTTATTAAAATTTTTAAAATATCTTTAAATTTTATTTTGTTTCAATTTTGTCGCAAAAATTTTATTTGCATCAAATATACTATTGACGGCTAATTTTGTAAAAGTGATTCAATGTTATCCTGCCGTCAATTATACATCATGAGCGCTTTAGTTTGAGTTTTAAAAATCTCTTCTTGAAGTTAGAATACA
>NC_029791.2:119830389-119830636 GCF_000816755.2 Arachis ipaensis | reverse complement strand
AACAACTAACAACTTTTAATATAAAAAAATCAGATATATTTATCATACATTATTATTAGACTGATCTTAAACGTTTTTTAAAATTTAACTGTTATAGATATATTTAATACAATTAAAAAATTTTAAAACAAAGTTAAAACAAAATAAAACTTAAGCATATTTTTAAAATTTTTGACAACCTTTAAGACAAAAAATATACACTCTTATTTTTTATTTTCTTTCTACATATCAAAAAAATATAATTGAT
>NC_029791.2:119812507-119830383 GCF_000816755.2 Arachis ipaensis | reverse complement strand
TTCTGATCATATTCTAATTAAAATTACTTCTTTTAAAAATTTAAGCTAAGGTGGCCAAAATACACACGTAAATACTCATATATTTAGAAAAAAAAAAGTTTATTTGCACAAACAAATATAGAACATTATATTATATATATATTCCACATTTGAAAATTACATTCCCAAATATTAATAATGATTATTGTTGTTTTCATAGATTGAATATCTATAAATTTGGTCAGACTATATAAATAGGAATATTTCTCCAATGATTTTATACAATATCTATACGCTAATCGTCGTTGAAGCCAAAATGCAATGCGGAAATTGCCAAGTGTCCACAACTTGGATTTAATATTCGATTTGTTTTCATATTTTTTGTTTCTCTCTCTCTCAACAATAATAAAAATGGACTTCTTTGTAATCAATTTAGATTGGTCGAGTGATCAGCTCATTCGTTCGCTTAAGTAAATATCGAAAATTCGAATCTCACTTTATTCATACAACAATCTATTAATAATGGCCAATAACAGACCCTTAAATAAAGTTTAGATTCGCGACAGATTAATTTTTAACTTGTCAAATTAAAAAATATCGTGAAAAAAAAAATTGGTCTTCGTCGTCGTGATACCATGTTCGTGGGATGATGGCATTCCACTAAGCTTGCGTCAGTATAATTAGTAATTAATAAACTAATAAATTATAATTATAAGTGATAAGATATATATGTATGTGTATGCATGTATCTATATCCAGTTCCACGTAAGTTTCAATGGCAAGTTTATAAATTACAACGTTGACTATTGATGATCTCATATATTTATGGGTTCCAGGCCTTACAGCTCGCAATGTTTTGTTTTATTTTATTTTAAATTCAATTTAGGTTACGTTAGTTGTTGAGTTTTTATTAATTGTGGAATCAATACACTATGTCAAAGTAGTAGTATTTTAATTAAAGCAATTGAAAATAAGTTTCTACACGAACAAGAATTAAACATTTGTAACCAAATCTTGAAAGGTCTATCCAATGGGTCGAATCTAAAAGTATTAATGTAATGAGTTACAATTTTTTTAAAACCTTAAAAAGCATTCTCGGTAAAAAAAAAAAAAAATAGAGATTTCAAAAGATTATTGACGTTTGAAAAATCCCTATTCCAATATTTTTCCAAAAGACTATACAAATGATGGTTGATATGATTCTTATTAGGTTTAATTATTCCGTCGTTTTTTTATATTTTTTTTAATTTGTAATTAAGTTTTTATATTAATTTTTTAATAAGTCATTGACAATATAATAAAAAATAGAGAAAATTCTACTCCCTTTCTCTGCGAGATGCTAAAATAACACTTCCCTCTCCTCTATTTATAAAATGTACATTTCCTTCTTTTATAACTTAAAAAAAAACCTCCTCTTTAATCCATTTTAAATTTTTTGTGTTAACTTTATTCATTTTCAAAAAAAAAATATTATTTTGTTGTCATTAAATTTTGTAAAAAATAGTATACAACTTAATTAAAAAATATATAAAATTAAAATTTAATTATAAATTTGATCAAATTATAAAGAATAACAAAGTATAATTAAACCTTCTTATTATTATTTCAAAGCATAGGTTTTCTGCATACATGCATGATTAACTTTCAATTAAAATCGCTGAATTTCACATGTTAATAGTATTATTATTCGGTGCCTTCCATTATTTGTTCCACTCAAACAACCATTTAATAAATAAATAAGATGTCTCCACCATCAGCATCAAAATGCTGCATATGAAATTTGATTTCAATTAATATGTTTCAATTTTCAGCAACCAGGCGTAATAAATAATAATGAAAATTCTCCGCAATGCCAAGCTGTTCTTTGATGTGAACGAAAATGGAGAGATAATAACCTTCCATTAATTGCATATAAAACACTATTTATAAAAGAGAAAGAATATAGATAATATACTATAAATTATCCTTGAAATATATATGTAGTAAAGTCAATCTAATTAATTAACATAAATAAAAAAAAAGAAACCAACAAATATTAGTTAACATAAAAAATTTAAAATAGATTAAAGATAAGGTTTTTAAAAGTTATAAAAAAATGTATATTTTATAAATAAAAGAGAGAAAAGTGTTATTTTAATACTTCTCAAAAAAAAAGTGAAATTTACTTTTTTTTTACTAAAAATTTATTATAACCAACAAATTTATGCTAACCTTATTACACTAAATTCATATGAGTGTTTTCTCTTTATATATCGCTCAACATTCTTTTCACTAAAACATAACTAAAACATAAATGTGATAAAATTTATCCTTAAATTTTAGAAATATTTTTTTTCTCATAAAAAATCCAAACACTTGTTAAATATTATGGTTTATAATTTAAAATTTAAGATTTACATATTCTTTTTTTTTATTATTGTCTTAAATAATACTTTTAAGATACTTAAGCTACTTTATTTGTGGTATCAATGTCAATAATTTTTATTTATTTACTCTTTTTTTTGTTAAATTTATATTCTATATAATCTGTCTTATTATCATTTAGAGAAAAATAATGTATTTATGAAATTTGTATCTATAAATTTAACTTCTTATTTAAATATTCTCATGATTTTCCTATAAAAAGTAAAAATGATATCCTTGAAAAAAAACAACCATATTGTTGAATATACTCAACAAGTATTCACATCTAAAAGTAATATGAAAAAAAATATAAATTTAGAAATAAACCTTAAAATAATCCAACTAAAAGGGTTAAAAATAAAAATAAAATAACATAAAAATTGAAAAACAAATAGGTCCATAATACATAATAATTGTTGAATTTGGAAAATTTATTTGATAATCAAATATTATTAAAATGTTAGTTAAATATTTATTAAAATATTACCAATTGTTTGTTTGATACTTTTGTTTAGTGTACAGGAAAAAAAATTAATTTGATCCAAGAAGCATGAAAAATAAGCCTACACTAATACCCAAAATAAAAAACAGCTGAACCAAGAAAAAAGGAAACAAGCCACATGTTATGAGTAGAAAAGTAAATTAATTATGGCCCAAATAAACAAGTCCATCTTGATCACCAAACAAAGATTGCCTCATAAATCATACTAAAGTGATTTAAATCAAGTGGCTGAATGTTAAAAAGAGAAAGAAATCCAAAGAGGCCCAAATTCTTCAAAGCCCATGATAAATTAAAGAAAGAAACTAAAGATCATACGGTGATTACAAAAAGCATTCACTTTCTCCCATGCATTGGTTACTGGAACTCAAATTCCAATTCAATTAATTGCATTCCTTGGTAACTAAAAGAGAAAATTCAATTTGATTTATTTGCATTAAAAGTTCCACACGTTACTCCATGCCTTGGGAAATGGAAGTGGGAATTCAATTTATTTTAATTCCATTTATTGCTTTCTTCAAAAGTTTCCTTCTCTCTTCTCTCTCCTCTCTCTTGCTTTCAGTCACATCTATCCATCAGAGAAAAAGATAGAAGAAAAGTGAAGCCTCTGAAGAAAAGGTTATGAAGAAGAATAGCCAAAAAAGATATTTGCTATTGAAGGAATTATTTGAAGAAAAGTTTCGAGATTTTCTTTGCCAAGAAAAGAAGCAATCCGCCTCTGTCAAAAAGAAGATCTAGTTTGATAAAAGTTCATTTCCATTTTTGTTCATCAAAGAAAGAAGATAGCTTCTAAAGCCTCAAGTAGGAAGAAGCAAAAATGGAAGGTAAGAAGCTGTCCTGGGTCAGACGCTCATCAACGTTCAGAATCAATTCTTGGGGCCAAAGTCAAGATCAATGGCCAAGATTGAAGAAAATTGATGAAAAAGGTTGAGAGAGGTACATGAATGTAGTTTCAGTTTTTCCTCTCTCTTCCCTTTGTTTAAACAGTGACTTAACCTATGTTGGAGAAGAAGTTGCTGGGTTGGTTGAACAGGTTTCAACCTTGGAAGCTTCCCCTTCTATAATAAGGGAGAACGGCCAAGGATTGAAGCAAGGAGTGAGAGCACACGTTTGGGTTCTCATAGCTCTTTGAGCTGTTCATTCTTCTCCTTCATTGCTTTCATTGAATATTTCTTTTTCTCAATTTAGTCTGTCTGTGTTTCATTGGTAAAAGACAAAATGTGAGGTTTTGTAAGAAAAAGCCAATGAGTGAAAAAAGGCTGAGAGTTAAAGAAAAAGCTATTATTATCTCAAAAATTCTTTGTATATATTTCTGTTTTGTTGTCATGATCTTGAGGGAATTTCCTTGCAAGTTGGGTTAGCACTTTGCAGTTGAAAGCTAGGGTGAGTCCTAGTCAAGTTTAGGTTGGGATAGAATCTGGACTTGTTCCCTTCCAAGTTGGGTTAGCACTTTACAGTTGAAAGATTTGTTTGAGTCCAAGTCAAATTCAGATTGGGGTTAGAATCTAGATTTGTTCCAGATAGGATTGGGTAGATCCTAGGGAAGAATTTGAGTTTGTAATATGATGATTATAGTGAAATTATGTCACTGTTGTGATGGAGACTGGATGTAGACTGCATTGCACTTAGCAGCTGAACCAAGATACATCTGGGTATGATTCTCTCTCTCTTCTACTCCTATTCTGTTTCTGTTGCGTTGGAGACAAAAATAAAAAATATCTCTTAACTTGTTACGAGACAAAATAAAAATGTCTCTTAACTTGTTATGAGACAAAAATAGAAAAATCTCCTGAAGTTCATTTGAAAAATCAAAAATTAAGATCCAGCATAAATGGGCTAAGATTCAACCCCCTTCACTTAGCCACTGATACCATTAATTGGTATCAGAACTTGGTCTCAAAGAGATCAAGTTTCATAGCTTGGAAGAAAGATCTTGATGGCAAACTACATGGGTTCCAACACAGTGGCTTATATTCTGATAGAAGGACAGTTCAACCATAGACCTACATTCCACAACAGAAAAAAAAAAAAAGAGAAAAAGAGGAGGAACTACAACTATGAGAAAGAAAGAATGAAGATCTTTATTCTGTCAGTTGATTACGATATGTAGAAGATAATCATAAATGGTCCTTAAGTCCCTACAAAGACTGACGCTGGTGGTGTTGTCTCTCCCAAAGCCGAAGCAAAATGGAATGAAGATGACAAAAAAGAAAGGGAAACTAAATGCCTATGCTATCAACATGTTGAACTGTGCAATCAGTTTTAAGGAATACCAGAAGGTTTCAAGATGCAAAATAGCAAAAGAAATCTGGAATAATCTTCAAGTCACACATGAAGGCACCATACAAGTAAAAGAAACCAGAAGTGACATGCTGAGCAAAGAATATTAGATGTTCTCTATGAAGGAAGGAGAATCAATTGATGACATGTTCGAGAGATTCTTTATCATCAGTAATAGCTTGGAAGCTATGGGGATTACTCATTTCGAACAGATTCTAGTGAGAAAAATCTTAAGAAGCTTGACAAGAGAGTGAAAAGTGAAATGACATGTAATGAGTTAAGAGAAAAGTTAATAGCATATGAAATCACTCACAAAAAAAAAGATAAAAAAAAAGGGAGAGAGTGGCTCTTAAATCTTGCACTGAATCATTGGATGATGAATCCAGTGACTGTTTATAAGATGAAGAATTTATATGTTTTGCTAGGAAACTTAGAAGGATGATGAGACTCAAAGGAAGAAACAGAGGTGGCAACTCAAAGGAATCAAGGGACTTATGACTTCTTGGGAGGATCTCAAGATTGACTCAAATGAGAAAGAAAACTCCAAAGATGAAGCTCAAATCTGTTTCATGGCTGATGATGAAGATCAACAAGAAGAGGTAAATTACGATAACTTATCGCTTGATGATTTGCATGTTATTATTGATGATCTCACTCACCTTTCTGAAAAATTGCTGAATAAATACAACATATGCAAATTTGAGCTTGAAGTTTTGAAAACTAAAAATATTTTTAGAAGAAAAGGTGAAGGTGACCAAATGTGCTTTTGATCTTATGGAAGAATTTTTTTTTTAATCTGAAATTAAAATGTTCAATAGAAAGCACATTATTGATCTCTCTCAAGAACCTGTTGCTGAAAATAAAAGATTAAATGAAATGATCAAAAGTTTGAATCATGATTTAGCAAAATTTGCACATAGTTCAAGCAACTTAGACAAATTACTTGCTAATCAATGACCGTTATTTGAAAAATCAGGTTTAGGATATGTAACAAAAATGATGCAATTTTTGAAAAAATTACTTGCAAAATTCTCAACATCATTTTCAAGAATAAAATCATCATTTGATAAATCTAGTCTTGAATATTCATCTAACCTTGATGCTGATTTTGAAAAGCTAGATTTTGATAAAAATACATCTTATTCAAAATCTGAACCTGCTTCAAATAACTCTGGTTTAGATTAAATCTCTAACAATGAGGCCGTTTTTAGAAAACTCTTCTTTCACAAAAGAGCCTCACGTTTTAGAAACCCATATGTGGCAAGAAATTCTGGTTTAAGGCTTCTTGCAAGAAGAGGTACTAATGTTAGAGATGAATTTTTTTAAAAAGAAATGCACACTTGTTTTAAATACCAGAAAATTCAAATCATTTGATCATCTTTAGCATCATCTCTTAATCGTTTTCTACAATATGCTCACACAAATCTCTGTTTTAATTGCAACAAATCTGGTCACTCTTCTTCTTAATGCTTTATTGATAAAAGAAGAGTAGGAAACAAAACATACAAGATTGTTTGTGATTTTAATGCACTTGGAAAACTAAGAAGGACTAACTTCAAAGGATCCAAACTAGTTTGGATACCTAAAAGATTTGTGCAGTTTTCCTTAGCATCCAAGAAGAAAAAAGACATGTGATACTTGAATAGGGAATGTTCTAGGCACATAACCGAAAAGTCTACTTTCTTCATCAAGTTTGATATATACGATGGAAGTTTTGTGACTTTCGGTGACAATAAAAAATTGTGGCCGTAGGTAAGGTTGGAAAGAATTTTCAACTTTCATTGATGTTATATTTTAGTTGATAGGTTGAAACACAATCTTCTATGCATTAGCCAATTGTGTGATTTATGTTGTTTGGCTATTTTTAAGAAATTCGAATGCCTGGTTGTGTATGAAAAATCTAGTTAAATTTTGTTTGAAGTTAAAAGATGCAATAATGTGTATGGACTAACCTTAGAGGAACTAAAAGAACAAAATGTAGCTTGTTTTACTTCCATGGAATCTGAAAATGATTATGGCACAAGAAATTGGGACATGCAAGCATGTTTCAAATATCTAAGCTTGTAAAAAAAATATTTGGTTAGAAGTCTTCCTAAAATGAAATTTGACATTAACATCACATGTGATGATTGTCAATTAGCTAAAAATTCTTTCAAACCCAAGGATGACTGATGACTAGAATTTACTGTATTTCTACAATAATTCCTTCGTCAAGTATACCTAGCTATCGTCAAGTAAAAACTCATTGAGAGTGAGGTCGATCCCACAGAGATTGATTGATTGAACAACATTAGTTACTGGCAATTTAGTTAAGCTAATCAAGAATAAGTGTTGAGTGCAGAAAATTAAATGACAGAATTATAAATGACTTGAAGGTAAAGATTGCAGTAAAGTGCTGGAATGTAAAGAGCATAAAGATAAATTGCTAGAATGTAAATGACAGAAATCTAAATGACTGAATTGTAAAAGGGGAATGGGTTGATTGACAGAAATTAAATAAAGCTATAAAGAACGGGGAAGATAAGAATGGGGAAATTAATTGGGATTAGGAGATGTTGCTCTTTTTGGATCAAATTCAGATCATCTCATCTTCAATCATGCAACTCATTGACCTCTTGGCAATCATGATTGATTGAACCCCAATTTCTTGGTGATTCAATCTCTCAAATCTTGATAATCAGTCAATTCCTTGGTCTAATTGCTCATGAAGAGAGATAAGCTTGGTCCCTGATTTTACCACACATCCTCATAAATCCAAGTGTTTGGGCAGATTTAATGTCACCATATCCAATCCCAAAACCCAGATCTACTCAATGTGAGAAGGGATTTCAAGCATAATTTCATGTTTCCTCTTTCAAGGTTCCCATGAAACCCAAGTTGCATTCAATCTCTTTTCCAAGATAATTGAACACTAAGCATGAAGAACGAAATTCCTTCTAGCAAATCAAAGAGAGATGAAGAGAAGAATAAATTCACTATCATTTAATCCATCAAGTACAACAGAGCTCCCTCCCCCAATGAGAGGGAGTTTAGCTACTCATAGTACAAGAGATGGAAGAAGATGAAGTAAGTGAAGTAAAAGTTCCAAGCCCCTTTTTAGTACTCTTAAAGGGGTATTTATACTACTCCTATTCTAGAATGAAAAATTTACAAAAAGAAAAGAGAATTACAATTGAAAACTAAAGAGAATAACCATTCATTAGAGGCATGTGAATGGCGTGTGAGTGGTGTGTGAATGGTGTGCCACGCCCAGCTCTCAAGTCGCACGCTCTCTTGGTGAAGCTGGCTTGGCGTGTGATGATTAGAATTAGTATTGATCTAGAATTTCTCAAAATAAGATCACTTCGTTGCAAGTATAGCTAAATCAACAACTAACTCTCAACATCAAAGTTTAGTATTTTCAAATACAAAACATATAAACCGAGAGTCTTTCAACCTCGGGTCGTTCTCCCTAGGATGCAATTGAAAGTGTTGCTCTTTCGGTTGTGAGGCAAAAAGGGGTTTTGCAATCAAAGAACAAAATATTAAAAGAACTAAGTAATAAAAGAACCAAGAGATGATCAAAATTGTAATTAATTCAAGTAAAGAAAAGATAAGATCAAAACTTGTGAAAATGCTATAAATGAAATAAAGGAGCCTTGACTTGGGAATGAGGATCCAAGGAATCCTATCATTGCCATAACCACAACTATGATAATTATGATGAGTCGATCTCGCCTAGTCAACCCCAACCATTGAGGAGTAAGTCAAGCAAGCATAATTGACCTTAATCCATAAGTCCTAGCTAACTTACCAAACTAGTTGATAAAAAGCTAGCGTTAATGGAAACAAGAGTCAACTAACTACCCAAGAATTACCACTAAATGTCGGACATTATGACTCTAGTATCCTAGGAACTCAAACCACAAGCCAAGGTGGGAAAATCTACTCAAAACTCATAATTGGCATTTTTACAAACACCTTGTGTGCATAAAACTAAAACATAAAAAATTGCAAAGTAAAATAGAAAGCTATAACCAACTATGCACAAAATCAACAATAAACATCCAAACAAACATAAAGAAGACATGAAACATTAAATTCATCAATCAAAACTTCAAGAAACTCAAAACTGCAATTATAAGCAAAGTAACTTGAACCATAAGAAAATAAAGGCGAAAGCATTGTAATTAAAGAGAAGATCAAGAGTACTTACAATAAAAGAAGCAAAAATCCAAAGAAAAGCTTGCTATAAAATGCTATAATAGAAATGAAAATTAAACCCTAAGAGATCATTTTCTACTCTACTCCTGCTCCTACTCCTAATGCATTTTCTACCTAATCTACCCTAATGAAAGCTTCTTTCTCATATATGTTGAATCCCTCTTATATAGAACTCCAAAATCAGCATCCAAGACTTCCAAAATGGGCCAAAGCCCTCAGAAAACGCACAGCACGTGTTTCATTAACAAAATCACGTGCAGAGACCTGTGCGGACGCACAGATGTGTGCGGCTGCACACTTGGCTGAATGTTGACCTATGCATACGCACAGGTGGTCGTGCGCACGCACACTTGGCTTGGTCTTGTGCATACGTACGCTTGCTTGTGCGCACGCACACCTTGCTGTGTGTGCCTTTCCTTGTTTTCTTCATGTTTTCTCCCTCATACATGCTTTCTTCCACTTTGGCTATCCGTTCTTGCCTCTAAGGCCTGAAAACACTCAGCAAACATGTCATGGCATCAAATGGAATAAAAGTGGAATTAAATTGCTCATTTCAAGCACAAAATTGTATGTTTTTACATTTAGGATCAAATTGGGGACAAAACACAAAAGTATGCTATTTGGTGCTTAAGTGTGAGTTCATGTGCTAGAATCCATCCAAATTAAGTCAAAATATACCATCAAATATGGGCTCATCAGCGTGCCACGCCCAAATCTCAAGTGGCACACCCATAATGAAAGTTTAATTGGCGTGCCACACCCAAGGTTCAAAGTGGCACGCTCATGTTAAGATCTCCAAGCTCCTTTTCTGAAAAATTGGCCTGGCGTGCCACGCCCTTGTTAGGATCTTCAATCTTCACTTCTGGTAGTTTGGCTTGGCGTGCCACGCCCAGATCTGGCGTGCCACGCCAATGTTGGTGCATAAACATTCTCTTTTGGTCTAGTGAGCTGGCGTGCCACGCCCCACACACCAAATGGCACGGCTATTGATAGTTGGCTTGGCGTGCCACGCCCAAAGTCTCAAGTGGCACGCCTTCGATGAGGTCTTGACCTTTCTCTTCTGGGAATTTGTACTGGCATGCCACGCCTTCGACTTGGCATGCCACGCCCTTGTTGGAGGCTTCATTTTCCCTTTCTGGTTAAGTGAACTGGCGTGCCACGCCCCTAGTACCAAGTGGCACACCCATTGAAGTTGCTCTTTCTCTTCTCCTCTGGACCATTGTACTGGCGTGCCACGCCTTTGATAACTCTTCAAAGATCCTTTCCTGGAAAATAGTACTGGTGTGCCACCCCCAGCAATGGCGTGCCACGCCCTTTGTTGATCTTGCAGAACCCTCTTCTGAAAAATATAACTGGCGTGCCACGCCTGGCCTTGGTGTGCCACGCCCATTGTAGCTTATCAAGGATTCTCTTCTGGAGATTATAATTGGCGTGCCACGCCCTTTGAAACTTTTCAAGGGCTTTCTTCTTGTTCATATGCCTGGCGTGTCACGCCCATGCTCCATGACTCCTTTCTGGGAAGTATAGTTGGCGTGCCACGCCCATAGTAATCCTTCAAATTTTCTTCCTAGAGATAATAGCTGGCGTGCCATGCCCAATAGCTAGCGTGCTACGCCCAGTCAAAGATAGTGGCGTTTGCTTGAAATGGCACGCCCAGCACACACGCTCAGCACCTCTGCTTGCTTTCTTCTTCTTTTGTTGCTCTTTTCACCTGAAATCCAAGCAAAACTCATTTCAAAGCAATGTTCCATAAATTCATCATATAGTTCTTGTGAATGCATCAAATGAATGAGAATTCATCACTTTTATGGTCCTTTTAGATGAGAGAAAGAGGTAGATGATGCAAGTCATCAATGACATCTTAACCAAAAGAACATTGAAAATGCTACATATTGATCTTTTTAATCCTATAAGGACTCAAAGTCTTGGTGGTAAGCACTATAGCTTAGTGGTGTTTGATGACTATACTAAGTTTGGATGGATTCTTTTCTTAACTCATAAGAATGATGTCTTTCTTGCTTTTTCAACTCTATGCAAAAAGATCCAAAATATTTTTTTTTTTGAAAATTATTTCCTTAAAAAGTGATCATAGAAATGAGTTTGGAAATCAACACTTGATGAATTTTATATTTCATATAATTTTTCATGTCCTAGAATACCTCAATAAAATAGAATTTTTTAAAGGAAAAATAGAGGCCTTCAAGAAATGACTAGGGCTATGTTTTGGTGAAAATGAAACTCCAAAATTTTTTTGGGCTGAAGCTATATTTTGAACCAAATCATCATTAGAAAAGTTTTAAAGAAAACACCATATGAGCTTTGAAAAGGAGTACCACTCAATCCTAAGTACTTTCATACTTTTGGATATAAATATTTTGTGTTAAAAGCTAAAGATAATCTTAAAAAATTTGATCTAAAATCTTATGAAGATGTTTTTGTTGGATAGTCAACCACTAGTAAAGCTTATAAAGTTTACATCAAGGAACATAGAATAATTGAGGAGTCCATACATATCATTTTTTGTGAGTCTAACTCCATTTCAAGTGTTGTTTAAAAAATTGATGCAGAAAGTAAAACAGAAGCAAGTCCTCAAGTGAACTAAGCGAATCCCAAATCTGTTTCAGCTGTGGATATCGTCAGTCTAAAAATGGCTCCTGTGAATGAAGGAGACATTTTCATTTTGTCTCCTGACCGAGCCAGAGAATCCTGAACAGTGGATTCATCAGAACCTTGTCAAGGTCAAGCTGAAGCCTCAACTCAAAAGCCACGTGAGTGGAAGTTCTTAAAGAATTACCCTCATGAATTCATCATTGGAGACCACTCACAAGGCATGACCATTAGATCCTCAAGCAAGAAGCAAGTAGAGGCAAACAATATTGCTTTCTTGTCCCAATTAGAATCTCTCAATGTGAAGCAAGCTCTTGAAGATCCCTCATGGGTGAAGGAAATGAAGGAAGAGTTGGTCCAATTTGAGGAAAATGAGCTGGGTATTGTGATGCAGATTTTACTAAGATCGTGTGAATAGAAGCAGTACTTCAGGGAGTTGTTGCTTTCTTGGACAATTCTTGAATGTGTGGTCAAGCAATAAGCAAGCTGTTGTTGCTCTGTCAATGGCTGAGACCAAATATATCTCAATTTCCTCTTGTTCTCAATTGACTTGGTTTAAAACACAATTTGCACACTACAAATTGTAAGCCAATGGTATCCCTATGTTTTGTGACAACTTAAGTGTAATAATTTTTTTAAAAAAAATTCTGTTTTACACTCAAGAACTAAGCACATTGAAGTAAGATTCCATTCCATAAAAAAAACATGTGCAAAAAAGAACAATTGACGTACAATTTGTAAAGATAAATTTTGTAAATTGAGAACTACTCTAGAGACTGTTGATTGCTGAGTATTTGAATTAAATATGCTTAAAAGATTTTTCTGCTTGTTTTTGTCTCGCAGGTTGCAGGGAGACAAAACTAGGCAGATGATGACTCTCTCTAGGTTCCATGAAGTTCAGATTATGTGTTGATGATTTTAAATGAATTTGGATCTGAACTAAATCTTTGGTGGTCAAATGTGTTTCCTTAAAACCACCACTAAGCCCAAGAGAAAGTTGTTTTGTTTTATGTAGTGGGTCTCATTGATTGTTTTGATCACATACACCAAAAAGGAGAGTTTTTGCATTCATCATTTCTCAAGTCAAATTAGTTTCAAAATCTTTTCAATCTTTTATTTGACTTGTCATTTCAAAACTGCCTGTATTGTTTTTAAAATTCAAAATTTTTTGAATTTCGTTTTATTGAATTAGTTTGTGTTTTCAAAAGATTTTTTAACATTTAAAGCAATTATTATGATAACTTCTCATCTTCTCCACTACTCCCATTTTTTCTTACATATAGAATGTTTTTAACTTACATTTTTGAGTATTTTGGTATTGATCTGAGTAATGAAACCCAAGACAGAATTTTAAATCTTAAGGGTAGTGGTGCTGTAAAGAAATCTAAGAAAAAGGGCACAAAGGCAGCCAAGGACACAATTTTGAAAGAAGAGGAAGATCCTCCTACAACCAAGGATGATGGATCTGATGACTAGCCCAATTTGATGCAGTTGTTTTCTTATAATCTGTTTTTTATGATACATTTTACAACTTCTATTGACAGTAACACTCATACCTGTTTTGCACTTGTAGATTGCATATTGAACTGGTTTTGTGTGCAGGTTTCCTATTCTCGATAATAACAGGGGGAGTAAGCATTGTGTAAAAATAAATTAAAACAGTTATAATGAAACAAGTTGAACTTATGATGCTTGAGATTGGCTGCAAATTTCCTTGTTTTAAACCATTATTTTATGCAGCTCTGATCATGCATATTGCTCTGATTGTGAATATTGTTTTTATTTGGTTTTGGTAACTGAGCTTTTGATTAAGGTTGCTCATGACGTTGCTGCTGAAAAATTGTTTCTGAAGTATTGGTTTATCATTAGTTTTTGTTCTATCTCTGGATTTTAGTTGTTGAACTCTGTTGGGTGACTGTAAATTAATCTTTACACTTTTATCTGCTCTACATTTTTTTGCATATATGGTAAATTATTTTTTCATGCAGGTGTCCATCCTTAATGACAAAAGGGAGAGAAAGAAAAATGAATTGAAAGGCTGTTGTCTGTTTCTATCTTGATCTATGATGATAATGCTTGAACCTGCTGTTTATAATTTGAATTTACTGCTATTTATTATTTGAATTTGTGTTTAAAAATTTGCAGTTTGATCTGGTTGTGAATATTATTTATAGCTTAGCATCTGAGCTCTTGAATAAATATCTTTTAATTAATATTTGGTTTATCTCTTATTCATGCTTGGTTCAAGGCTGGCTGATGATTTTTGTGAATTGATAATAGCCTTACAAACTTTGATATATGATGTTTCCCTCCTTGATGATAAAAAGAGGGAGAAAAAAAGAAAAAAAAAGGACTGAATTGAAACTGTTTAGTTACCTTGATTAAAACTGCTTTTGCCTTGTTTTGCTCTGTTTAATGATCTATTTTAGCTCTGTTTTGAGCACTCTGTTTTAGTGGATTAATTTCTATTTTGATCTTTGATTATATTGATTTGCTTAGGCATATATGTGATGTCTGCATTATGGAATTAAAATGTTTGATGAGCATATTCTTGTGAAAAACTGGCTTGGTTTTAAAAGGTTTCATTGTTTAAAATTTCTGATATTTAGAAATCTGTTAGAGCTTGTATACAATATTTGCTTCCTTGAATATTTTGTTAATTAGACACACATTAAGGGGAGCACATTGAACAAAAGAAAGGGGGAGAAATTTGCAGATCTTCAAAGGGAAGTTTTTTACTCTAATCTTTTCAATTCAGTTTAATAATGTTATCAAAGAGGAGATTGTTGAGTTTGGAAAACTTATTTGATGATAAAAAATTATTAAAATGTTAGCTAAATATTTATTAAAATATTACCAATTGTTTGTTTGATACTTTTGTTTAATGTGCAGGAAGAAAAATTAATTTGATTCAAGAAGCATGAAAAATAAGCCTACACTAATACTTCAAATATTGATCCAAAATGGAAAACAGTTGAACCAAGAAAAAAGAAAACAAGCCACATGTTATGAGTAGAAAAGCAAATTAATTATGACCCAAATAAACAAGCCCATCTTGATCACCAAACAAAGGTTGCTTCATACCAAAGTGATTTAAATCAAGTGGCTAAATGTTAAAAAGAGAAAAAATTCAAAAAGACCCAAATCCTTCAAAGCTCATGATGAATTAAAGAAAGAAACCAAAGGCCATACGGTGATCACAAAAAGCATTTACTTTCTCTCATGCATTGGTTACTGGAACTCAAATTTCAATTCAATTAATTGCATTTCTTGATAACTGAAAGAGAAAATTCAATTTGATTTATTTGCTTTAAAAGCTCCACACGTTACTCCATGCCTTGGGAAATAGAAATGGAAATTCAATTTGTTTTAATTTCATTCATTGCTTTCTTCGAAAGTTTCCTTCTCTCTTCTCTTTCCTCTCTCTTGCTTTCAGTTACATCTATCCATCAGAGAAAAAGATAGAAGAAAAGTGAAGTCTCTAAAGAAAAGGCTATGAAGAAGAATAGCCAAGAAAGATATTTGCTATTGAAGGAATGATTTGAAGAAAAGCTTCGAGATTTTCTTTGCCAAGAAAAGAAGCAATCCGCTCTGTCAGAAAGAAGATCCAGTTTGATAAAAGTTCATTTTCATTTTTGTGCATCAAAGAAAGAAGATAGTTTCTAAAGCCTCAAGTAGGAAGAAGCAAAAATGGAAGGCAAGAAGCTGTCCTGGGTCAGACGCTCATCAACGTTTAGAATCAATTCTTGGGGCCAAAGTCAAGATCAATGGTCAAGATCGAAGAAAATTGATGAAAAAGGTTGAGAGAGGTACATGCATGTAGTTTCGGTTTTTTCGCTCTCTTCCCTTTATTCAAACCGTGACTTAACCTATGTTGGAGAAGAAGTTGCTGGGTTGGTTGAACCGGTTTCAACCTTGGAAGCTTCCCTTTCTATAATAAGGGAGAACGGCCAAGGATTGAGGCAAGGAGTGAGAGCACACGTTTGGGTTCCCATAACTCTTTGAGCTATTCATTCTTTTCCTTAATGGTTTTCATTGAATATTTTTTTTCTCAATTTAGTCTGTCTGTGTTTCATTGGGAAAAGGCAAAATGTGAGATTTTGTAAGAAAAAGCCAATGAGTGAAAAAAGGCAGAAAGTTAAAAAAAAGTCATTATTTTCTCAAAAATTCTTTGTATGTATTTCTGTTTTGTTGTCATGATCCTGAGGGGATTCCCTTACAAGTTGGGTTAGCACTTTGCGGTTGAAAGTTAGGGCGAGTCGTAGTCAAGTTCAGGTTGGGATAGAATCTAGACTTGTTCTCTTGCAAGTTGGATTAGCACTTTGCAGTCGAAAGCTTGGTTTGAGTACAAGTCAAATTCAGGTTGGGGTTAGAATCTGGATTTGTCCCAGATAGGATTGGGTAGATTCTAGAGAAGAATTGGAGTTTGTAATATGATGATTATAGTGAAATTCTGTCACTGTTGTGATGGAGACTGGATGTAGGCTGCATTGCACTTAACAGCTAAACCAGGATACATCTGGGTGTGATTCTCTCTTTCTTCTACTCCTATTCTGTTTCTGTTGCGTTGGAGACAAAAATGAAAAATATCTCTTAACATGTTACGAGACAAAATAAAAATGTCTCTTAACTTGTTATGAGACAAAAATAGAAAAATCTCCTAAAGTTCATTTGAAAAATCAGAAATTAAGATCCATCAAAAATGGACTAAGATTCAACCCCCTTCTCTTAGTCACTGATTACCATCAATAATTATTGGTGGAGATAAAGTAGCGTGACAAGAAATGCTAGAAGGTCATTAAAAATTATTATTTTTGGTTATTACTTTTAATCATTAATCCAATTTTTTTAGTTTAATAATCTAATAATGTATTTTAATCCATATTTTTAAATATTGATAACTAATTGATAGATAAAATAATAAATTCTAATCAATTTGGGTTGGTCGAGTAGTCAACTCACTCGTTCGTTTAAGCAAGTGTCAAGATTCGAATCTCATCTTGTGTATACAGCAATCTAATCTTAAAGAATACCGTAAAAAAAGGCTAAAAAATAATAAATTTTGATGATTGTTGAATATTCTTTGAAATGCGACAAAAAACCCAAAAAGGTTAGCATGCAGTTAGCAGTTAGCATGGCAGAAATTATTTTTAATATGAAAGTAGAAATAGTGCATGTTTTGGTTGAATATTGATATTTAAAGTTTATTATAATATTGTGAAAATTATTCAATACGTTCTTCATGTGTTACAATATACCTCATATATTGACCAAAATATTGTCACATATTTAACACACTCTCCACGTATTGACTTCTCAACTATAAAATCTAGCTACATATAATTACACAAAATAATTTCATTTCTAATAAAAAACACTAATATTTTTTTCATAAAAAAAAAATTCAGCCGTTAGCATGGAAATTAAACAAGGCAGTGCCAAAGGGCTTAATTAATTAGTGCTTGCAATATCGTATGATGTGTCAATCATGTATGTGAAAGAATAGCGGCGCACACATTATTAACATTACTATACATTTCTCATTCTTCTACTCTTGAGAGAGATAGCATGATATATATATGCAAAAAGATGCAATAATTAGAGCCGTGCATGCTTTCTCAGCCATTTACTACTTACAGAGAACACAGTATTTTTTGTTGTGTTGTTGCTCAACATAAGTTTAATCGATCAATCACTCCACTTCTCTCCACACGTCAATCAATAATTTTATTATTTCATCATAATAGGTGCAATTTCACGTCAATATATCCAAAATTATCTTTCAATGAAAACATAAATTCAAATTTTATATGTATCACGTAATCGGTTAAAAAATTAATATCTTTTGGTCATTGAAAATAATGCAGCCATTAAACATATTTTAAATAATTTTATATTTTATTTT
>NC_029791.2:119811281-119812438 GCF_000816755.2 Arachis ipaensis | reverse complement strand
CTTAATCTGATAAAAAAATATATAAATAATTATATTTTAATATATTTTTTAATAATAATTTCTTTTAAATTTAGTTAATTTTTTTACATAATCTCTTTTTTTGTTTTTTACTTTTATTACCTTATGCTGAATTTTTATTTTTTAAGATTCAATAAGCATCAAATTCAGACATTTTAATCTTAAAAACTCTCATATCATATCATAAAATTATTTCTTTTAAAAACGAATAAAAAAAATACATAAATAATCATATCTAACACTACTTCTAACATCGTTGCAACCTATGAAGTACGGACACTTCGCTGAGTTATCGTGTCCGCATGTCAGACACATTTTGGACACGACACTCATCGACACTCGTCCGACACGCGTGTCTGCTGTGTCCAACTGTGTCTTAATAAAAAATAAAAAAATTTTCTCAGGACACACCTAGACACACCTAAATACCATCACGTGTCCCGTGTCGTATCGTGTTCTATGTCCGTGTCAGTGTCCGTACATCATAGATTACAACAAAAGGATTAGAGTATTTGAAATGCACTTAATGCAAGTAGCAAAACGGTTATGCATAATAATTAATAAGGCTAAAAAAAAGATTATCTTAATTAGGGTTCAACCGGCCTAAAGTGTGTGTTTAGTTCAGTTTGGAAGCCCCCATTGAATGCAACAATGACGACATAACTTCATTATCGGTTGGTTGTGTGTCTACCATTATTATACAAGAAGAAATGCTATGTTGGTGACTCGCATATTAAGACTTTATTTTTATGTTGGTAAACAACTAATCACGAAATGTCCTTTATTTTTGTTGATATTGATCGAATTCTAACATACATAATTAACAAATAAAGTGAGCTATTATACTTTTTATTATTAAATAAAATGTGAAATTTCTTATCTAACAATGAAAAAAAATATTTTAATTTAATGAAAAGTGATATTACCATTCTTCTCTTGTGTGTGTGTTTTTTTTTTCAAATTAATTTTCGTTTTTGCTACTTTTTATGATAATAATATTTGTTAAAAATAATAAATTATTAAAAAGCGACATTATAAATTAAAAATAATAGTATTTACTTTTTTTTATAAGAGTTTCACATGGTATTTTTTAACCTGATAAGTTAAGGACTAAAATTCTATTTAAGAATTTAGTGTTG
>NC_029791.2:119802261-119811196 GCF_000816755.2 Arachis ipaensis | reverse complement strand
TGTATAAAGGAAAATTTAAATTTCAATATTTATTTAAGTAAATAAATAAATAAATTATTTAACCAACCAAATTAATGACAGTTATTAAATTTTATATTGTCTAAAATTAAAAGTTTAATAATTCTTATAAATGTGAGATAATTTTACTTTTTGAGCGAGCTAACTTTTAAAATAAGTTAGACAACCCACTTAATTTTTAATATGGTATCAGAGCAAAAAAATAAAAATTATTGGACCACCCTTCCACTACAATAAATTCAAGTCATCCTCAAATTTCACGTTCTAAATCTTTGTTCAGAGCGTGAAAGGAATGTATTAAGTCTCACATTGCCTAAAATTAAAAACTTAAATCTTTATAATTAAATGTAAAACTACTCTTATTCTATGATGCACAGACACAGAACACAATACAGGACACGCCGACATGCGAATTTTAAAATCTTACATGACACGGAGACACGTATATATATATATAATATAAAGTATTTTTTTTAATAAATCGTAATGATATTTTGATATTTTATTCATATTAAAATATAAATTAAAAATTTTAATTATTTTTAATATTCTATTTTAATTATATCAAGTATTTAAAATATTTTTTATTTTAATAAATAATAATATATACTATATCTAAATTTATTTTAAGAATAAGACTGGACACACTGACACGTGATGGTATTTAAGTGTGTCCAGGCGTGTTCGAAGAAAAATTTTTCTTTTTTATTAAGGTATGGTTAGACACAGCAGACATGCGTATCGGACGAGTGTCGGTAAGTGTCGTGGCTGAAATGTGTCCGACACGCAAACACGACAACTCAGCAAAGTATCCGTACTTCATAACTCTTATTTCTTGAACTAATTTTTAGAATAAGTTAGACCCACTTAATTTTTTATAACAGTATTTACATGTATATCAGTATATGCTGTGGTACATATACATATATACATGATACATCCACAATGTGGAACTTTTACGCCCCTTTTTATTTTCTAAATTAGTACATAATTTCAAAAGGCCTTGAAATTTACGAAATATATCATGTTAGGTCAATGCGTGAAGTCCGCGAAAGGTGCAAAGATACGTGAAGCAGTTCTTTATACCATTCATACATGAATACATCTTTATTTTTCAGGACTTTCCTTCATCATGCACTCGCTCAATCATCAGTCTATTAATCATAATCAAATTTTTAGACCAACACAATTCTATCATCCCATGTTTAGTTATAAGAAAATATAATATCACTCTGCGCATTATTACACATGGTTTTTTATTGTATATTTGCATAAATATATAAAAGAAATTAAAGGAGTGATATTAACAAAAATTTAATTTTGATGTATTGTCAGTGTAAACTGTAAAGTAATTTTACACATGCATCCAATTATGTAGCGCTATATTAATAAAAATAATTATCTTTTACATTAATTACGGTCGTTAAAAAGAACAAATATGATTGCGCGACTATAAATAAGTTGAAAATAACATGACATGATAGAAGTTTGGCACATGAGAAAGGACCCATGTTCCCTGCGAAAAGGGTAACTAACAAGAAGAAAAGAACACGACAAGTGCTGCGAACCAACAAGATTCACCAGCTAGCTGCCTATAGTACCTTGTCTCAGAGGTTAAACATGGACAAATTGCTCCACTTTGTGTTTCTATCTACACAAACATCATTTTACTTTGTCTCTATTCTCCACATACATATCATACCATGCCATTTTCATCCTTCGTAGATGATCTATTATCAAATTCACTTATTTTCATCCTCCATAACTTATGTTTTAGGTTTGTTTCAATGTGTATTTTTTTTTTTACTTTTAAAGATAAATTAGACAATTCTCAATATTAAGTATTACAACGTTAGAAACTCATCACAAATTCGCAATACATACACAACACTTTAGGGTTCTATCCACTATTTGATCTTTGCTAAGTTTAGAACCAAAGTGAGCATATTAAAAGCACTATGATTTGTCACTTCAACTAAAATTTTAGTTGCATGTATATTATCTTTTTAAGTCCGAAATTATTTTAAATATGGAGAAAAAAATGGTGTTTTGTTTAAATATAGATGTTTGGGGTGTTTTATAGAATTGTGGAGATATAAAAAAAGCAGGCCAATACGTTACCTGCGTGTTGAATGGATGTGCGCCACGTGCTAACACGTTACCTATGGCTGCGTTTGCATAGACACTGAAGACACAGACACAACAATACACAAATTTTTTAAACTTGTTTGGTATAAAAATACAAAACAGAAGACACAAATCACAATCATGTTAAATTTCAATATTACCCTTATTGCAAACTGTTATCAGTACCTCCATTACACAACTACTATCTCAACCAAACTACTATCATTCAGCCACCATCTCAACAAAAAATAACTACCAATAACAATCTAAAACTAAATAACAAATTTAATCTAACAAATATCAACAAAAAAATTCAATCTAACACAAAATTATTTTAACAAAAATTCAAATAAATAAAAAATTAAATTATACAAAAACAAAAAAATAGTGCCAAAAGGGAGAACGAATTTGGAACATGGTAATAAAGTACGGATTTAGAAACATAGTGCGCGGAAGAACGGTCTGAAAAGATGGTGAACGAGAAGTGAAGACTGCAAAAGGTGACGGCAACGAAGAGATAAAAAAAAGTGAGGGAGGAGAAAAGGGAGGAAGGGATGGGGTGGTAGCAGTGGTCTGGGTGGAAGAAAGGGAGGAGAGGCGGTGGTCTAAGTGGAAGAAAGGAGAAAGAGAGGCGGCAGTGATTTGGGTGGAAGGAAAGGAGAAAGAGAGACGGCGGCAGACTAGTGGTACGATGGTAGGAGAAGCGGCGGTGGTCGGAGTGACAAGAAGAGAAGATGAGAGGTTAAACTCTCTGTATTTTGGAAGTGGAAGGAAAAATGGATGAAAGGAGATTGAAGGAGAAGAATTTGAAGGGTAATTATGAAAATTAAATGTTAAAAATAATGTATCTATGTCTCAAGTTGAATGTTCCACTCTCTCCCTGCTATACACAAATTTTGTGTCTTTATGTGCCTTTGTGTCTTTTCGTGTCTATCAGAATTTTGTGTCTTACTAACCAAACAAATAACATATGCTTCCGTGTCTATGTCTTGGGTAGACACACCTACTAACCAAACGCACGCTATGTGTTGTGTACGATTGTGTCACGTGTCCAACACATTGATTGCGTGTTGACTCAATATGTTACCTGCATGCAATGTTCACCCACCTGTATATACACCAAAAATCTTCATTTTCAGGTAAAGCACACTTCTAAAATCCATATTAAAATTTTTTAGCCTTTTTAAGTTTTAATTGATATAATTTATCCTAATATATAGTTTTTGGGCTGGTATCCTAATAAATTTTGTTTGATTATATGTGTAGAGCTTTTCTTTTTTGTCTCTAAAATTTATGGATACTACAATGTACTCTATACATATATTGTTGAGTGATTGGGCTTAAAATCATTAGTTTTTGGCAGCATTATGGTACCATACTGGTTGGTAATTACAATTTAATGAGCGACCTCCACCAAAAAAAAAAAAAAACGTTTATGCGCCAAGTTAGGAACTCTCCTAGAAAGCTTCATTCGATGGAAGTATGGAACTGCCTAAACTATTCACAAAATGGCCCCAATTTACTATAATATATTTACATATGAGCATCAACACTATATTTTTTCTGAAAAACCTCGAACAATAATATTTCCATTTAGTCACATTCCACCTAACACTTTTTATTTTTGATATTGGGTTAAAATTTAAAAATGATATTTTTTTGGATTATATATTATTGGAATGTTAATATTAAATGTGTCACCGTTTAATTTAGAATAGAAAAATCAGACCTTTTGAATTTTAGAAAGAATAAAAGTCAGACCATTCAATTTTTGGGATACAAATATTAGACTCTCTAATTTTTTAAATCAGATCATCTGATTTCTGTTTTAAAAAAGTTTGTAGTACAAAAATTAGATCATCTTATTTATATACTTTTCATAATTTTAAAAACACAAAAAATTACAATATTTAACTTTATCATTCATCTCACTTTGAATAGACAAAAAAAATTAGCCCCCACCTAACTCCCGAGTCTAAACTCACTGCATCAAAAACAAAGTTAAGTCACTAAGATAGCCTTCAACCCCACCGGAGAAACGACCATCCACCCGTGAACTTGGAAATCCATCGTTGCCACAAAACAAGGCTATCACTTATTCTACTTCATCCAAAATAGTATAAGTACTAGTGGGAGTTTAAGGAAGATAAACTCGAACACAATAGGGGCAAGAAAATCGACAAGTCAAAGACACTCAAAATGATAGTCATCTTAAGATTTGCTGCTACGAGTAAGAATGAGAAGGAATATGAAACAGAGAGAAGCAAAGAGTTGATAAAAATGCCTGTGATAAAGGTTCTGTAATGAAAAATGGCATAGCAAGTACAACAAAGGTGTTCTTGCAAAACCCATTTAATCTCATTAACGAAGAAGGGGCAACGCTAAAACTAATAAAATAGAATTTAATTAATCAGTCAATGTTCTGAAATGCTTTGGTTTATAAAGAAATAAATATAAAAACAAGTTGCAGACAATGACTTTGCTCACTTGACATATCCAGATCAATGAATGGGGGGATACAGAACAACCTGGAGGACAGAATTTATCACAAGTAGTTATGTCTCAGACCAATTTTCAACATGATGTTTTCCAGTGGAATTGAAGGCTATGTGAGTTTGGAGACATTTGGAGTATGATTAAATTGGACATAGACTTTTTGAGTTTGTTTTAGAAATATAATGAATTTTGTTACTCGTGTAAATCATCTATACTAGGAGTACACTAAAATCAGCTATTAGTATAAAATATATATTAAAATACAAAAAATACATTAAAAATTAATTAAATTAAAATGTGTATTTATATAGAGATACATCAAGGCTGATTTTAGTAGTTAATTTTAGTGTATAATTAATATTTTTGTATGTCAATATAATGAATATATCATAGAGTTAGGATCTTTTCCTAAATAATTTAGGCAATTTTAAATATTTTTGAAACATCAATGTTTCAATAGTTTTAATTATTGATATTAATTATAAAAAATATACATAATATATATTAATTGAGATCAATAATTAAAAATTATTAAAACGTCAATGTTTTAAAAATATTTAAAAATTTTCCAATAAGACTACTATAAGAGTTCCATCACATACTTTGCCATGATATCTATCCTAAACAGAACTTGGAGAGAAGAAAAGATAGAAGAGGGCAGCAGAAGAGGATATGTCTATAGATAAAGTTGAACCAAGAAACATCCCATGGAAATACTGTATTAAATGGATAATTACTGTTGAAATAATAATTTCTTTTTTCCATTTGGAAACATACAACAACAATGTCTTTGATTCATTCCATTTGGAAACATATGTTTATATTATTATTGTTGTTATTATCTCTCAGAAAACTATTCTCATGGTTCTTTTATGTTGATTTTGGTGACGAAAATATCATCGTGTTTGAATAATAACCTTAAAATATTTAGCAAGCCAAGGGTTTCTGTCGTGTCAGTATAAATTGAATAGGACAGAAACTCTGACAGCCACATAGTCCATTTACCGGTCTAATTTTGTAATGAACATACACAGCATAGGTCGCTTTCTATTTCATATCTGATTAAAACTGTCCAACAAAAACTAAACACAAGACTCTTCAGTGAAATCTAAACTAGACACTATGTCCTACCAGCGAAAGAGTTGGCACTTCTACGTTGTGCATTTCTTTTTGTCTTCATCTGCTTTCAGAAAATAGTCTTACTGCTGGTTAATGGAAAGCAATTAATTCCAATTTACTAATTTCAGTATCGCTCATTTTCATCATACCAGTTAATTGTGAATCCCCGGGGATTAAGATTTTAGGGGAAAAAATAATACATACTTTTTTGCTGTTCAGTGTGAACAAAATAAATTTGGCTTACTTTCGCTTTGACAAACTCAAGCATGGAATCCAAGCTTTAGATGGGTCAGCAGTATTTACCTAAAAAAAAAAAAAGAAATATGCCATACCATATGTGGTTGCATTTTCTGTTCATCCATCTTTGGTAGGCTGATTATTTAATGCATTCCTGTCATTCTGATGTATCTGATAATACTATAGCAATGATGTTGTATGCACTAAATATTAATTAATGATTATGCCAAGTGCCAATAGACTTGGAATGCAAAGAAAAAAGAATTACATTATTATTTGCTCATATTTCATCTGATTACCTTACATGAATTCATGGATGGATGTACAACAACTGCAAAGTAGCAGTCAGTTGACACCCATCGGTAAAAAAATTTGGAGTGAAAGATAAAAAAAAATAAATTGGAAGACTAAGATGCAGTTTGACCTTCGTCGGAAAGATGGTCTGAAGGAATTTGGCCAAAGATGTCAGGACAGGAGTCCCAGGTCCCTTCTTCTCGGGACTCCCAATATCCTCCTAGGTATCGGTATGTGCCGGTTGCTTTATCCTTGGCAAACCATCGTGGTTTCCAACCCCTCTCTTGCATCTTCCGAGCCTGCATCCCATTCAAACAAATGTTAGGTAAGTTGTAATCTGGAACTAATAAAACTTACTAGAATATTAGAAGACATGTAATCAATGCAGCATATCAATTTCATATTTTCATCCAATTTCCTCCCGTGAGAGGCATCTTCTGAAAATCTTCTAGTCATGTCTAATTATGTATTTAATGATTAATAAGATTTCAGGAATTCTAACAGAATATGGGGCACCCAGAAACCAACTCATATTTCTCTAGTGAAAACAAAGAAAGCTCTACAAAACATATGATAAGTACCTGTCGCTGCCTCTGCTCTAGCCGTAACTTTTCTGAATTTGCCATCTCATATTCCCCATTTTCCAGATACCTTTGGTCTGGTCTTAACCTGGAATCAGTCGGTGGCAACTTTTCCTACGCATTCACAAATTGAATCGATGATCAGTGCCCAATAAAATGGGAAAAACATGATTGATAGAGATACAATGTGCATGAGTAATTTATTTGATTTTTCTGCAATAATGTATTTCTTTTACAAAAATGCATGGGGGACACAAATAAGACGGCAACACAAAGGCATAGTTATCAAAACACACCTTCAATCCAGGGGTAAGTTCATTTAATGTGATGGCAAAACGAGTGAAGTTATATCTAGTGGGAAATTTGGGAGGCTTGCTTCTCTTCCAGAGTAGTCGGGCTTCTGATAAGGATTCGTGAGCTTTTCCCTTTGCACTGTAGTCTCCGTTAACATAATGCATGCTTTCATCCCATTTTCCAAACAAAGTAGATACTGTTTTTCCATTCCTATCTTGAACGATACCATGGACCTAAAAACAAAGGCAACCCATAATAAGACAATAATCAGCAATAAAACTTCACATATATGCCCACAAATAGCAACGGTCTCACTATTTTTCCCAAAAATAAATTTGCCCACTGATGCAAAAGTGTGCATACGAGGAACCCTAGAAGAATATATATATTAATTGAAGGGGAAAGGAAATGGAATTCATGTAGTAGATTAAAAATACCTGGTGAGGATTTCGATCAATTATAGACTGTTCCTTGAATTTCAGCTTACATGAATATTCTTGGTTTCCCTGTATACGCATTGTTCCATAGTGATCACAGTACAGCTTTCCTAATATAAGATTGTATATTGATGTAGTAACCTGGAAGAACAAGTGAACTTCAGTTTTGAACAAAACGAGATATCAAATCAGTTGAAGAAGTTTAAAACTTATTAAATGCACCTTGCTCCACTGGAAAACCTCCCCATCCTCAAATTCCAAGGTCAAAGTACCGACAGGGTCAAGCTGAATTGATCGGCCCCAAAATTTGCTCTTTAAGTTGCTATCGCCCCAAAATTTCCAACCTGTACCCTCACAGTGACACGCAACTATCATTGGGTGATGACTGACCTGAGAAAGATATGTAAGGTTAGGTCAATCAGAGAGGAAAATTAAGGAAATCTTTTGATTTGATTGAGATGAAAATATGTAGTACATTAATAACATCACTATGTTGGGAAAGATCAGACCTTTTCTGAGAAAAATCGAAGCCCTTTGTCTGGAAAGTTAGCCTCATATGTTTCCCCGAGTAATGGATTAAATGGTTTGCAAACTCTTCCGTCAGTTGAAGCATAACCAGATACAGCAAAAGCAGCAACACAGAGAATCCTCATGAGGCTATTACCCTGAGAAGAATGCAACCATAACCACATTCAAAGAACTGTCAGTAAGAAAAACCATGCCGGCAAAAAAAATGCAGACTTGCATTGTAGTAGAGACCTGTCGGCCAAATCTGGACTTACCCTTCTTCCCCATTCGTATGCTTGGTCAAGCAGATGTGAATATTCCATTTCTTCAAAACATTTTTGCAGGGAGGAGAGTGGCTCATTAAAATAAACAGGGAGGCAAACTTTAGTTAGATCCTTCCCTATATTATCCTTAATCATTGACCAGAGACTCACACCTTTCTCTTTCTCTACAGGGTCAGGCAATTTCTTACGCCGCTTAACATGAGGGTAGTTGCTTCCAACAGATCTAATGGCTGGATCTACATCATCCTCCGATTCGAATGCATAGAACCCATCATCATCAGAAGAGAAAGATGATACTCTATAATCAGACCCATTACTTTTGAAAGAACTGGACGATAGAAAATCGCGGGTGTCAAAAAAGGCATTGTCTTCATCATCTGTTTCTTCTTCTGCAGCATCATTTCTCTCGTTATCATCCTCAGATTCACTTGCACTTCCTTCTGATCAAAAAATGGGAAAATGAAATTCAAAGTTGTAGAAAGATCATTTAGGTAAAAACATCTGTATAGCATCAGGTATGAGGAGTCATCACGAACTATCA
>NC_029791.2:119799525-119801764 GCF_000816755.2 Arachis ipaensis | reverse complement strand
CAGTGGAAAGGAGGGAACATCCGTGCATCATACAACAACTTCAAACCGATGGTACATCAACATTAACCTTGCTGCTAATGCAGAAATGTCTCAGTTCCAACCATTATCACTGAAGGAGGCCACAAGACCATAAGAAATGAGCTACGACTAAAGACTTGCCAGTTAATCAAAAGGGAGCAATAATGACAGCATGCCATTCTACAAAAACTTACCACTAGATTTTTCCTGCCTTAATGTGGAGGAAGTCTCTTGATCATTCCACTGTCTTTGGCTCTCATCAACAACTGTATTTTCCAGATCGACCTTTTCTGTCTACAATATAATGATATAAATAGAAGTTTGTTAATAAAAACGAAGAAAAAGCAAATGCAATCCTTAATATGCCCAAAAAAAAAAAAACTGCATTCAAACACAAAAGATCAAGGCTTGCCACAGTCGATCAAAAGAATTTTATAATCAAGGGGAAGCTCGTGAAAATGCTGGATTTAAACATCAATGACTACTTTCATATCTTCAATATAGGATTTAATGGGTCTAATTGTAGAAAAGGATAAAAAAATATTCATCTTATTTAGGTCCTAGCCAGCTCTTTTACCCATGAAGGAAGATATCACCACAGGTTCTGCATGATGTTGTCTGCCAGAAAAAGAACTACATTTTTCACACAGGTTTGGGGGTGAAATGAAACTTAATCTTCTAAGTTTTCTCTAATTAGTCAAGAACACTGAAATTTAGATGTATCAACTTAGCATTGGTGTGGATCATCTGCATGGCCTTTAACTTGTAAAAAAATGAGCACAACAGAACAACAGCCATAAGTCTGATGACAAATTTATATAAATTTAGCATTTAGTTGAACATGCAGGCATAATTCTGCTTTGATCCTGCCAATAAGAATAAAAGGAAAAAGAAGGAACTTTGAAACTTCATATTAACTGTCAATTAATCATAGCTTCCAACTTCGTAGACAGAATCGTACCAAACTCCTGCCTCTTGCATCTATACTAGAAATTACAGATTCCAACGATGAATACATACAAGGCATGGAATTTATTGTGTTCACTCAGTACAAGCGGAGTAAACTGACAGAATTATACTACAGTCTATGGTTACGGAGGCACTTTATCTATCTAATGAACTATAGAAACTAGAAAGTAGCCTACAAATTTTGACTTTCAGAGATGAACGTACAAAAGTATAATCCAAGGGGGGAAATGGAAAAATTACAAAATCTGTGGCGTCCCCTGACTTAATAAAGGGGATAAATAGAAATTGAAGAACCAGATTCGCATGAAAATTGAATCCCCAAAAACACGAGTTTATCACCTTCAAATTTTAGGAAATACTAACCAAATGAAATCTAAATGAAAAAGGAGAACACCAAATTCGATTGGCATCATTCATTCATCAAGTGCTGTGCATTTCTACTCTTTTTGATTGGACGGTGTACCTCTAAGTGGCGCAATGTGTCAATGAGCATTGACTGCTTCTGCTTGAGGAGCTTAAGCTGGTTCTGCAGCGCCGCAAACTCTGTCCTCATGATCTGCTCGCTATCCTGAATGGCAGCCTCACTCACCCGTTCTTCTAGAAGCCTCTGCCTCAGCTTCTCCGTCGAGACGCTCACATTGTCCACGGGCGCCATCAGCTCGCTGTTCGAAATCCTTGGGAACATGTCCTTCACCGCTTGCAGCGCCTCCATCCACACCGTCCGATCCTCCCTCGTCTCTGCCCTCAGGTGCATCCTCTTCGTTCCCGTGAACACCGAAAACCTCTTATCATCGGATTTGCTCTCTCGAATCGTCGAAACCTACACGCAAAGAAATTCACACAGAGAGATAATAATTAAAAAATAAAAATAAAACAGAGAGAATGAAAATTCAGTATGAAACCTAAACTAGAGTGAAAAATCGGAAAAACCTTGAGGTGGATTTCACCGAAGGGCTTTCGACGGTGGTGTTGGGATTGGGAATTGCGGTTGCGAGAGATCCTGCGCATGGATTCCTCGCCGATGACCTTGGAGCCCTTCTCGGTCTCGGGATTCACGACGATCTTATCAGGACCGTGAATCTTGTAGTAGGAGAGAACGCCGTCTTGGAGCACGAACCACCGTGGCCTCCATCCTTTGCCATAATTCACCCACTTGTACAGTATTCCCGAGATTCCATTTCCGACGAGGTCGTTGATCTTCACATCAACCACCACCGGCGGCGGCGGTTGCTCCCGCTGCTGTTGTTGCTGG
>NC_029791.2:119797017-119798400 GCF_000816755.2 Arachis ipaensis | reverse complement strand
GTGGTTGCTGCCGTAACTGTGGCTGTGACTGTGGCGTGGGGCTGAATCGGATCTGACGGCGGCGGAGGGGAGAGGAGGCATGGTGAAGTCCGCGAAGTGAGCCGCGGGCGTAGGTTTTACCGGAGAAGACTGGTCGGAGACGGCGGATACGCAGCAAAAAGGATGCATGTGTGCGTGAGATTTTTTTTAAAGCGGCGTTAGTGCGAAGGGGAATCGTTGAGTTGGATGGCGGCGCAGCCGGTTACGGCGGAGGTTGAAATATGCTTCATGCTAGAGAGAGCGGTCAGTATCAGAGAGGAAAGCACACGCGATACGGAAGATATGAGAAGTTTTATCCGAGNNNCGAGGCGGAATTCGCGTGAGATAAAAACGGTTACGACTCAGCAGAAGAAGATTTTAAGTAAATAGATAATAAATAAATAATATATATAATTATACACATTTATTTTTCATTTATGAAATTAAATATTAATATTGAATGTTATGGTTAATACTTAATAGTAATTAATTAAGAGAATTAGAAAAGAGAGGGTGTGATTTGGATAATTGGTTGTTGTATTTGAGAAAGAAAGGAATCAGGGAAGGGGGAGAGGTTTTTTTTTTTTTCCGGTGCAATGAGGTGGCAGTGTGGAACAAGTAACAGGAAAAAGGAAGAGAGAGAAAGAAAAGTGAAGTGTGGAAGGAAACAAAGGAAGAAAGTAGAAAACCGAAGGGGTTGGAATTAGATGCCACTCTTGTTGTTCTTCTTCTTCTGTAATTATAGTTACGAGGGGGAAGGTTGGGGTGAGAATTATGATGACGATTGACTCGTCGCACGAACCTTGTTGTTGTGTTTGTTTGTTCTCTATAGTATCTGTGCCCAAATTTGAGGGGGAAAGGGCCGGGGAAGAGATTATGATTGTGTACGGCGAGGGTGCAGGGTGAAAGTGAGAGCAGGATCAATCACTCAATCAGAGCGTGACACGTGGGGTGTAACTGTGGGGACATGTGGAAGCTGCTGAAAGGGGAGGACTTGCTGTAGTCAATATAAAATATAGTTATTTTTGTTGATGTGGTGTTAAAATTAAATTCTTAACAAAATTTACAAAATTTATTAGATTGACTTATTAAAATATTTTTTTGTAAAAATTAAATTATTCTTAATTTGGACTTTTAACTATTTACTTGTATTTATGGCTTATTTGGATGAGCTTTTAAAAAAAATCTTTTTTTTAGTTATCTTTTTTTAAAAATTTTATGAAAAAGTACAAGTAATTTTATGTTTAAATATCTCATGTAAAGAGATCTTTTTATCTATCAATTATGTTCGAGTATAAAAGTACTTTTTTTTATTTATTTATTATATGAAAAATATCTTTTTTTTCTTTAAAGAAAAAAGAAACC
>NC_029791.2:119795025-119796790 GCF_000816755.2 Arachis ipaensis | reverse complement strand
CATGAGAAATCTTGCCAAATTTCACTCATTATCCTAAATTCAAAAACTTTCATTCAATTATTTCACATCAAATTTCAAATTTCAAATTCCCCAATTTTAAATTTTAAATTTTCAAAAAAATTCAATTAATTATTTAAAAAAAAATAACCATCCAATTTTTAATTTACCAAACTATTTCACTCAAATACCCTCTTCTTTTTTAACTGGTCATCCCCACCTTCATCAATAATCATCCCACTTCACCTTCGCTACTTGGCTTGCCACGCCACTCGCCCTTAGTAAAAATAACCATCTACATAAGAATAAAAATAATCATCCGTTTACCTAAAGAATTGAACATCCAACCTATTTTAATTATATATAACTAAACTCAATCCAGTCAAAACAATAATCTGCGTAAAAATTAAAATAACCATCCGCATACTTACTAAAATTGACCATTAAAATAGAAGAAGAAGGAGATGAATAA
This sequence comes from Arachis ipaensis, assembly GCF_000816755.2. Lineage (NCBI taxonomy): Eukaryota > Viridiplantae > Streptophyta > Magnoliopsida > Fabales > Fabaceae > Arachis > Arachis ipaensis. The sequence continues at coordinate 119,796,321 of NC_029791.2, read as the reverse complement.
ATAGAAGAAGCAATTATGATCATTTAACAATTTAATTTTTATTAAAAAAATAAAAATATATATATAATTTGCCACGTGAATTTATGATTTGATGTAACTATAAAATGAAAAATAAAAAGAAGGAAAAAAAAAGCTTGAACAGATTAGTAGAAGACGACGACGGTAGATGTGACTTGTGAGGGGCGTCCAATGATCTCACCTTCAATGACTGACTGACGAAGGAGGTAGGAGTCAGGCAGATGCGCACCCGGTGAAGGTTACTGCGTGGAGACAGGCCGACGAAGGAGGTTGGGTGCTACAGTTCTGATGGCTTTAGGTCACGCGACGGTGGATGTTGAGCAGCGACCGTGCACCGGAGATAAAAAAAAGCTAAGTTTGAGTTTGAAAAAAACTTATTAAAAATAATAAATTTAGACTTAAGTCATTTTCGTTCATAAAAAATATTTAAATTATCTATTTACAATAAAAATCAGACTCATCTAAAATAAAATTGGACTCAACTCCACTCAGCTCATTTTCAACCCCAGTAAAAATGGGATCGCTAATTTGACTTTTGGAGGATATAGGCAGAAAAGAAGAGAACTCAACCCAAACCCCAAATCTAACCTGATTAATTAGCAGCCATAATATGCAAACCAAACAAGGAATATTTTTATTTTCCATATTTGACTCTTTTTTCAAATCTTTACATTGCTGACAGCTCCCCTCGTTAAAGATGTATAAAATGAAAGAATTTTATTGACAAAACAAATTCTTGTACGTTTATTGTTGTTGAAAAGTTTAAATCGTCTTTTTTGTTTTGCTATTTTTAATAAATATTCTTAGAATTATTATTAATAAGATCTAATTTTTGGTGATATTTATCTTGGTACAATGTTAAATTTTTACATATCGATAGGATAAAAAATATGATCACATAAAAATATGACATGTGAATTATATTATTTACATTAGTTTTTAATTTTTTAAATATCCTTCTATTTATTTTAACAAAAAGAAAATTAACAATCTTTATTTTTGTCTTTGACAATCATATCATTTTAAATTTATCACTTATCAAAATCAATTATCTTTAATTTTTGAATTTTAAATTAAACTTCAAATAATTAAAAAAAATACAAATCTAAAAAAAAAATTGCTGTTAATCTTCTTTCCCTTTCTCCTTCTTAGGGAAGAAGATGAAGAACATTCGGTACTTTTTTTTAAGACTATTTGGAATCTGAAATTCAAAATTAAAATTGAATTTCGATATTTGATAAATTTAAAAGGATATTGTTTATCAAAAATAAAAATAAA
>NC_029791.2:119792968-119794490 GCF_000816755.2 Arachis ipaensis | reverse complement strand
ATCTTTCAATATGTTATCTGAGCTCTATTTAAAAATTTATTACGGATTAATGAGTTGTTGTATACATAAGGTAATATTCAAATCCCCGATACTTATATAAATAAATAAATAAACTAACCACTCGACCAATTCTAATTCATTTTTATTTTATCAATAATAAATGTCGTTAATTGTCGTTAATTTGATCATGTAATCCAAAGTTATTATTAACAAATAAGTTGATAAAATTCCTAATAAAATTTCTCATATCTTTAAAGTTAAGTTAACACTTTATTTTATCGCCCTTTGTGCATTTTTTTTGGCATAAAAATATTGGTAGCAGTTAAAATACTAGGTTCTTCGTTCACCCTAAGAAAAGCACGTTCATTTAATTTTTTTTTATCTATTCAATTGATTGATAAAAGAGAATATTAGTAGAAGATATTATTTAATTTAGTCTTTAAATTTATACACAAATTTTAATTTAATTTCTAAAGCTTTAATTATTTCTATTTAATTATCAAATTTTGTAAATGTAACTTATGTTAGTTATTAGAACAATTTTTAATATACAGACATTAACAAATACTGACTTAAAAAGCTGGATGTCACACTAAATTCTATAAAATAACATTGTTTTGATTTTAACACTTAAATAGTCCAAAAATAAAATCATAAATAATATTTATTAAAAACATCATTTTTGGACTATTTGAGTGCCAAAATCAAAATGACATTATTTTACAGGTTTTAACGTGACATTTCGCTATCTATATTAGTGTTCCGTTGGTGTGTCAAAAATTTTCTTCAAAACTAATGTGTCACGTTTGTAAAATTTAGGACTAAAAAATATAATTAAAATTTTAAAGACTAAATTAAAATTTATATATAAATTTAAGAACCAAATTGAACATTATCATATTGGTTGGGCTGTAAAGATTAAGGCAAGACAGAACTAGGAATAGCTTACCAAAATAAGGAGGAAAAAGTTCGGATTCTAATCTAAAGAACAACAAAAATAGAAAAGAAAAAAATTACATGCCTACATGAAAGTTGGAACACTTTCAAATTTAGATGGAAAATATTGAAAACTAGGGTAATTATGCATGAAAAATTAATCGAATATCTAAAATTTTTTATCCAAATCTAACAAAGAAAACATTTAAAATTTGACGAAAAGAATATCCGAAACCTAACAAAAAAGAATATCCAAAATAATTTTAAATAAAACATCTAAAATCTAAAAGAAAAGATATTAAAAACTTAATAAAAAGAAATGTCTAAAACATAACAAAAAGATCATCCATAAATATAACAATCGGATGAAAAAAAGAAAAAAGAAGAAGAGGAAAAGGAAAATAATGAAAAGTAGATAAAAAAAAAGAAAAAGAAAGAGAAAAATGGAAAGGATGAAAAGGCAAAAGAAGAGAAAGAGAAAAAAGAAGAACGTGGAGAAAAAAAAAGGTAAGAGGAGGAGGAGGATACGATGGTGAGGAAGAGAATAAAAGTGAATTTTAAAATAATAGTTGATTATAATTGAAAA
>NC_029791.2:119782462-119792891 GCF_000816755.2 Arachis ipaensis | reverse complement strand
TATATATATATATATATATATATATATATATATACATGTCAAAGTATGAATGAAATAGAATAAAAACTTTCATTTACACCTAGAACACTTAAGACATTCTAAGCCAGTTAATACATCAACATATTAGATCCGACAGAAAAAAAATTTGAACATGAAACAAAAATAACAATTCACCTAAAAGATCTCAATTTAGTTATACACGAATTTTTTAACTAGGATGCACAAACACTTATACAGACACGAGACAAGATACGACATGCAACACACTGACATACAAATTTTAAAATTTTATAAGACACAAAATATAGGAAAAAAAACCTGAAAAATTGGGAGGGACGGAGATTGAAGATGAAATAAGGTAAGACTTTGAGAATAGTTAGGTTAGTTTAGAAAGTTATTTTTGAATTTTAAATAGCTTTTTTAAAATTTAGATAATTTTATTTATTCAAATTTATCTTTTTTACAGTTACAAATAATTTTAATTTTTTATATTTGTCAACGTTATAATTTTTTAGAATTAGTTTTATTATTGTAGGCTTGTAGCCACTATATTCTTTATCTTCTTCATCCAAACATTAAAATGTCTCAAGTAAACACTTACAAGTTTTGGGATAACACAATCTTTTTGTCGAGTCTAACATTAAAGGTTAACAGAAAATAGCTACATGAATCGTTAAATGGGTGAGTTGTCCGTTATGAATTGTGCTAACAACCCCAAATTGAATAGGGACTGACACGAGGTCCAGTGAATTTGGATAAGGACTTATTTGTCCAAAGTTGTTATAAAAATCCGCCAAATCCATGTGTTTTAGCGGGCTAAGACCAGCTGGGAGCAAAAAGTTATTTTATTTTATTTTGGGTAAAATATATTTTTTATCCTTAAAATTTGATAAAAGTTTTAAAATTATTTTTAAGTTTTATTTTGTTTCAATTTTGTCCTAAAAGTTTTCGATTTGCATCAGATATACCCCTGACGGCTAATTTTTTAAAAAATTTAAGACCAATTCAACAATAATTTCATAAGAACAACTCTCAACACAAGCAAATCAAGCATAATTTTCATGCATTATTGTTAAATTGGTCTTAAATTTTTTGAAAATTTAGCCGTCGAGGGTATATTTGATGCAAATCGAAAACTTCTGAAATAAAATTGAAACAAAATAAAACTTAGGGATATTTTTGAAACTTCTACCAAACTTTAGGGATAAAAAATATACTTTACCCTAAATAATAATATCAATAATGCTCCACATCCATGTAATTTCTCTAACCAAGTCAACCAAGTTATTTTTGGATCACGCGCCCCCTCCTTATTAACGTAAAGCTTCTTCCTCAACGTAGAGCTTCTTTTTCTCAATGTAAACATTCTCTTCGTTTTTTTATCTTAACATAGAGCTTTTCTTCTTCAACATAAATCTTTCGTGTTCTTCTTTGCTCTGATTTCTACAACGTAAAACTTCGTATTCTTCTTCGTTTTCTTCTTCGATCTGCATTGCATTTATCTTCTTCCTATTCTTTTTCGTTTCCTTCTTCGATCTGCATTGCATTTATCTTCTTCGTTTTCTTCTTCGTTTTTAGATTTTAGATTTCTTCTTCATTTTCAGATTTCAATAGTATATCAAAACAATGAATGATTCAACTTCAAATCAGTTGAATGAGAGCGATTTGGATTATTCTTCTGAATCGAATCAAGCGGATGAGGTTTGGATTATTCAATTTTGACTTGAATTGAATGGAATGCAATCACTAAATCCAATTGTTTATGAACACAATTTTCTGTTCATTTGGTATTGTATATTGGTTTTGTTTTGAGGCATTTCTCGATTCATTCTAGACGCAGGTGTTCTGAATTTGAATTTATATAATGGACAATATTCGGTTCATTTAGTATTATACAGTGGTTTCGTTTTGATAAAATTTTCGGTTCATTTTAGACGCAGGTGTTTCTGAATTCGAATTTATATAATGGACAAATGTTCAGTTCATTTGGTATTATACAATAGTTTTGCTTTAAAAATATTTTCAATTCATTTTACAGTGCAGGTGTGTTGTGGATGAATAATTTGTCCCAAAGGTTGGGATGACTTCCAAGAAACTAGAAGAAGTTGGAAAGTTTACAAAGATTATTCCAAACTTGTCAATTTTTCTACCAAAATAAGGAACACAACTCGGAAGAGAGATGAGATTAAGAATCAACTAATTACATGTAGTAGAGAGGGAAAGTAGAAATCCAAGATATCTCCAACTCTGAAGACAAACCCCTCAGCTCCAATAAATTGTCCAGCCAAGATTTACGTACATATATTGAAGGACGTCGGTCTTTGGATAATTTCCAAAGTTGTTTTGAATCATTCATACCCTTACTGTCCAGATTGAGCAGAGATGCTCAAACAACACAGGGAGCTAAGCTTGTTTGCGCGTCGCACCATTGAAAACAACGAAGAAGCTGAAATCAGACCAAGTAAAACATATCAGTCATTCGTAGCAGTAGCAAGCAGTCATTGCAAACTAAGTTTTATCGAAAAAGATGTGAGGAATTACATTACAAAGAAAGTATGGAATGTTTCCGAACAAGACGATACCAAAGAATTTGGCAAGTACTTATTAAGAATGAAAGAGAAGAATTAAAATTTCTTTTTCGAGCTTAACCTTGAAGGCGATCATTCCAGCAAAAATGCATTTTGGGCTGATGCAAGAAGCAGGGCTGCATACAAGTATTTTGGAGATGTTGTTTCATTTGACACCACTAACAACATAAACAGATATTCGGTTCACTGCGATATAGTTTTAGATTCACATAGCCAACACATTTCGGTTTATAACTGTTGCCATTGTCCATTTTTGCAGGTACAATCTGGTTTTTTGTTCTTTTGTGAGCGTGAATCACCACGGTCAGTCGACACTTCTCGGATGCGCTTTGATGAAAATTGAGGACATCCAATCATTCAAATGGCTATTCGAATGTTGGCTTCGTTGCATGGGAGGGAAGGCACCAAAAGAAATTCTTACCGATCAATGTGCATCGATACAAAGGGCTATTGAGATGTGTATGCCAACAACAATTCACCAATGCTGTATTTGGCACATCATGAAGAAGATCCCAAGCAAATTAAACGGGTACAAGCAACATGAAGAAATCGAACAAGAGATGAGCCATGTTGTTTGGAAGTCGTTTACAAAAGACGCATTCGACAGAAATTGGAACAATTTTGTCACAAAGTACGGTGTTGGAGGCGATAAGTGGCTTTCAGGTATCCGAGGTTTTAATTCGAATTATTTGATGCTGTTACTTTTTCGGTGAAAACGAGTATAACGTTTGGTTCATTTTTGCGTCTATTTTCGGTTCATTTTGCAGAGCTATTTGAAGATTATTATTTATGGATTTTAGTTTATCTAGATCACTACTCTTGAATTGGGAAGAGAAGCACATAAAGGGGCGAGAGCATGCATGCATTTTTTAACAAGTTTATCACACGCAATAGCTCCTTGATTCAATTTGTGAAACAATACGATAATTGCCTAGCAAGAAGAGGGCAAAGAGCGAGAGAATTTGATGCTACAGATTTTCACACCGTGATACCGTGTGCAACAAATCAGCAATAGAGACTCAATTTCAGCACGTGTATACTCAAGAGAAGTTCAGGGAGGTTCAATCACAATTTAGAGAAAAGGTGAATTGCATCACAAGATCAATGCATTCCACTCTAGGTTTTATGACATACAAAGTTGTAGAGCAGGTTTCTAACTCCAAATTCAATAATTTTTTTGTTACTTACGACACAGTATCACGAGAAGTAAAGTGCCAGTGCTTGTTGTTTGAGTCAAGAGGTATACTGTGCCGTCATTCTCTGAGTGCCTTAAACTTTGAGCAAGTAGATAAAGTGGTACCGAAATATATATTAGAACGCTGGAGTAAGAACATAAAAAGAGGAAGCACACATATATCAAGAGCAGCCAAGATGAGCCTCTATTAGAGCCAGAAAGCAAGAAATTCGACGATTTGGTGTTTCAGTCACACAATATTTGTAAATTTGTGTCAGAATCCGAGGAGCTGACTGAAATTCTGCACCGGGCTTTTGATAATGTCATGACCGAGATGCAAGAATATCAAGCGAAAAGTAAAGGTAAAAGTTTGTTATCTCACAAGGACACGACATTGAGTGATGTTAATGACCTTCAAAGCCCCCCACGTGTTAGAACAAGAGGCCGTCCCAAGAACAGATTGGGATCAAATAAAGAAAAAAAGATCGCAAATGCAACAAAGAAAAAGAAAAAGCCAGCTCTAAGTGAGGTAACATTGATTTGCTTTTAATTAGGGAAAAATTCGTTTGTACATTTTGCTAATATATGATTTATTTTCTTTTTTGCAGTTGAACATTTTAGATGATGGATCAATGATTCAGGCAACCTCCAGCCTTTATGATGCACAGGATATGAATTATGCTGGAGAGGATTATAGAAGTTTTAATTTTTATTAACATAAATTTTGATTAATGTATTAGTAGTTTTCGGTTCATTTGAGTTCTAGGCATATAATGAGGGTTATATGAATGAATGGAACTTCTTCTAGTCACTTTTTTATTTTTTAAATTAGCTTCTTCTAGTCATATAACGAGGGTTATATAAATGAATGGAACTTCTTCTAGTTACTTTTTTGTTTTTCAAATTATCTTCTGCAATTGTATTATGTCAAATAGTTTAGGTATTTCTGAAATTGAATAGTCATATATACACTTTTTTCGGTTCATTCTGTGTAATAAATTTGATTCATATATATAACTTCCCTTTTTTTTATTATTTCCAGCCATTTTATCACATATATCCCGAAATCATAACTAAAAAAAATAAAAAAGTAAAATATGATTAATAGGAGACAAATAAAACATATTAATAATAGCACTATAGCAAAGAAAGATTTTTACGATGTTCATTGACCGCTGATCGTGATATACTGTGTTTTAACGCCCTCTCCATCCTCCATCAAAGATTCTGTCCCAACATAAATCCTCATTTGAGATACTATTAAGTCCTGAAAAAGGATACAAAAAGTGTACTTCAATTCAGTAATAATGGAAGAAAACCAAGCCCACATAAATATATATTATGTAAATAATTTATAACAAATTTGTTCAAAGTTATTCTTGATTGAGGGATTTCATCTTTCTTTTTCTTAATAGGGTTAAGCACATAGAAAGCCTTCTTTTTAACATCGGTAATCCACAATCACTAATAGCCTTCATTGCAAATCGGTACAAACAGTTGAAGTTTGGAAAAATGATAGAACATTTTAGTCTAAATGATAGCAAACGACAGAATTATTAAAGAAGTTTTAGAAATCATAACTTACAAATAGATATGATGCCAAATTTTTTTTTGTCAACAAAAGGGAGGTAGTCCTTATATTGATTGATCCGGTAGGCCTTCTTAGTTTTTGGATCAATGTAGTTCTTATTATACAATCCGAACATTAAATTCTGTAAAATGAACCTCAGTTAAATCACAAATGAACCGAATTACTTCAAATTTGAACTAGCAGTCACATACATTCAATCAGCAAGAAAGCACATATCAATTCATTTCTTAAGGAATACTTAGCAGCAGTATGATGTGAACCTAACTCAATTCCTAAATGAACCGAATTCGATTCAAAATTGAATAAAAATTCATAAACATTCAATCAGGAAAAGAAACACATTTTAAATTCATTTCTGCATGCAAATGAACTTAACTAAACTAATAGATGAACCGAATTATTTATCAGAACCAATAAATTACTTAAGGAATAAAAAATTTGGCTTACCACAATATCTATCGGCACGTAATATATTTCTTCTTCAAATCGGCGACATTTTTTGTCGTTGAGAAGCATACACATTGCATTGACCACCTATAGGAAGAAAATTTATTAGATATATGGGTATAAAAGTTTTTAGAAAAATCATTAATGTTAATGTAATAGGCAAAAAATTTACCGTATTTTCTACATTTTGTCCGGGTGTTAGAGACATGAAGTGGAATCTAGCTCCCTCTAAATGCGCTTCATGGTCCAACATGAATATCGTGTCATACTCATTAGTTGTATCTTTGTAAGCGTTTAATTGTGTCATCCAATGATAACATTTCTCCCTCAACTCATCTGTTATTTCTTTTTCTTTCTCCGGAGTCTTGAACCCTTCATGCGTGCTCAAACTCGGCTCGGTACTCATTTCCTCAGCATATTGCAATGCTCCTGACACCCCATCCATTACCGCCTCTATCAACATTTCAAATTGTGTTACTGTTGGTTGAGAGGTCGGAGGAGTTGGTTGAGAGGTTGGCGGACTTATGCCAAGACTGAAGGAAGGTGCATCAAAGTCATCTTCCCAATGCCGAGGACGGGGAAGAAAAGTTTTAAGTAATAATAAAAAAGTATTATGATATAACATCAAAATTAATAAAAAATATATTAATTAAAACTTACACATTCAGTGGAGGTTCTTTCTCCGTTTGCCTTGCAAAAGATTCTTCGCAGGCCTGGTGTTCGGGTTTCGGAAGGCAGTTGTAATAAACAGAAAAAAGTCCAATAATGAACCGAATTTACTTCATATTTGAACTAGTAGTAAAAAAAGCTCAATCATCAAGAAGAACACATCGAATTCATTTCTGGATTCAGATAAACCTCAAATAAATGAAGTAATCAACCAAAATTACTCCAGATTTGAACAAGTAGTAATTTAGACTCAATCATAAAAAAAACACAGCAAATTCATATCTAGATCCAAATGAACCTCAAATAAATTAAGGAAAAAACCAAAATTACTATTATATACGATCAAAACTAATAAAAAAGATTTTAAGTAAAACTTACACATTAAGAGGTACTTCTTGTTCCGATTGCCTTGCCGGAGGTTCTTCGTAGGGTTGCTGTTGTGGTTCCCGAGGGCTGCTGCATTAAATAGAAAAGAGTTCAATAATGACCTGAAAGTATTATCCTATACCATTAAAACTAATAAAAAGAATTTTAAGTGTAACTTACTCATTAACAGAAGCTTCTTCTGTTTGACTTTCTGAAGGGACATAGTTAAAGGTCTTTTGATCTTTTATTATCTCTTCCACAAGAGAACTTGGAAGAGACACTGCAATAGGAACTCTAAGGAAGGTAAACAAAGAAGAAGTTAATGTTAAATGATTAGAATAGGAACTGAGAAACTGAAAGTTGCACATTGAAAAACTCACATATCCAGAGGTTGAGAATGAGTTTCTTCTCCAACAACAATGATTTGTAGTTGAGGATCAGGTGTAGTGCTATTGACAATTAAACACAAATTTTGTGTGATAAATTAAATTAAAATTATTATCTAAATCTAAAATACCAACGTAAATATTTCAACTTACATAGTTGGAGGTAGTAAATTTTGTTTTTCCTTTTTTTATGCTATTTCTTTCTTCTAAAAACTGCCATCGGGATTTCAGGGGTATTTTTTCTAATAAAAAAGATACCAAATTAAAATTATCAACCAAGATTAAAAACACATCAAATTTATTTTTGGATTCAAATAAACCTCAATTAAATCTAGAAATGAACTGAATTTACTCTATATTTGAACCTCAAGTAAACTCTATTTTTTATTCAATTTTTTGTTCTAAAAATTGTAACTGGAAATTTCAAGGGTACTTTTTGTAAGAAAAAAGATACGAAACTAAAATCATCAACTAAGATATTCTAAGTAAAAGCACAAGATGTAAATAAAAGTTAAGAGGAATTACTTGGTATTGCTTAGTGCATTTAGAGACGGTGCCGAGCTCGTCTGTGTTTGTAACACAGGTTCACTGCCCAAATTTACAGTCGGCAGTTTAAGCAAAAAAATAAATATTATTCAATAAATCCAAAGAAATTACATGAAGTTTTAGGAAAATTAAAGTTAGCAGAGAAAGAAAAAGAACTATATAAGAAACTCAATCTTACGTCTGCGGTAAATCATATCACGCATCTGTCGAGTCACAGTTATTCGGAGTAACATTTGTTTTTTCAACTCTATCATTTTTTCTCTTTGTTCTTTTTTCTTTTGTATGCTCCAACATTTGTTTTCTTTTTTTAGCAGTCGTCTCCTCTACTTGTTCACTTCTAAAAATTTATACAATAAGTTTTTACTTAAAAACCAGGATGGACTATAGTTATTTCACTTAAAAAATAAATAAACCAAATTTATTTTAGATTTGAACAAGTAGTAAAATAGAGGCAATCATCAAGAAAAACACATCAAATGTATACTAGAGATAAATATTAGAGCTATAATTAACTTAACAAGTACACATGAATAATTTTCAGCAAATACAAGCAAAACTAAACCAAATGAATATCAAATAAAGGTAGCAATGAACCGAATATAATCATTTCCAAAACTTACTGGTCTTCAGATTCAGTTTTGCTTTCCGAATCTGTCAGAAAAATCTTCCTTATTTTGGTTTTTTCTCCACCTTTTGTGGTTGTTTTCTTTTCTTTGGTGGCGTTTTCTCGATTTCTTCTTCTTCTCTGCAACACATACAAAAAGTTTATTAAAATAACAATATAAAACTTTAAATAAATAGATAGTTTTCAATAAGCAATGGTGAGAAGTATACTCAGATTCAGAAAAATTGTCTTCTTCCGAAGACAAATCCAAAATGACAATTTTTTTTCTTTTTCTTTCTTCTCCATTTCCTTCCTTTTTTCCTTTAGAAAAACTGTTTTCTTTTCCACCTTCTTTTTTTCTATGTCTCCTCCCCTCAATTCTACTCTATTCACAAGTCCCTAAAACATAAACTTATTTAGAAGTATCTAAACTGAAATTTTAAGGGAATTTTTTTTATTTACCATTTCATCAGTTGTTTCCAAAGCAATCCGATTGACTAGATTCGTCTGTGTCCAGTAGGCCACCCATGGTGGCCCGGGAGCGTCATTTGCTTCTGGTCGAGAGAACTTCGATTCATGGAAATATATTAGCATTAAAACGAAGACGCATCCATCAACGGAAAATTTTTTTCCTTCTCTCTGGGATTTGATCCCCTTCCTCAAGAAGCTCAGCACATGAGATGCCCAATCCCATCGTCGGACGGTGTCCACATGAAGGGCAGGCGGCTTATGGATCAGGGAGCCCGTGTTTACTGTCGTCGACAGCAAAAAACACTTCTGGACGAAGACGACAAAAATTCTCTTGAATTTCAGCCGGTTTTCCTCCCCTTCAACACTTATATCAATGATAGATTTTGCCAAAGATGCCAAAGTAGCACCTTTAAAGCTGTCAATTATCTTCTTCTGTTCCTCACTCAATTTGTTGTACTCAACTTTTTCAAGAAAACGATCTCCTATAATATTTTAATATAAACAAATAGGTCAAAAAGACTCAGTTTTATTTTCTGTATTCAAATGAACCTAAACTAAAGCAATGAATAAACCAAAATAAATTAAGAAATAATAAAAAAATCAAAAAAGAAAAATACAAATGTAAAAGATGGAAAGTATAATACCGCCAGAATTTATGTCCAACGCATCTCTTATCTTAACAGGGGTTATGTATATTTTGATATAGAGAGTGTCCAAGCATTCATGATAGGCATCATAGCAACGAATCAATTCCCTCAAGAGCTTGTGAGAGATGTTCATTTTCGGGATATGGGACAGCGCACCGAATCCCATTTCTTCCATAATATTTTTCTTTTCTTCACTCATTTGTTTGAACATCCTTGCTATTGATTTTGTTTAGCATCTCAGATTGTGAGTTTTCTGAAAGTATTTGAACCAGTATATTATGATATATTTATAAAGTTTATTTAATGTGTATATGCTTACGTTATAGTGCGGCTTCTCCTTTTTTGTAACCGTTATCTTTTTCATTTTTGCTGTAAGGACAAACAAATTTGGTCAATACTTAATAGTAAAATCAAGTGAACCTAACTCAAATCCCAAATAAACCGAATGAATCGAATTTGCTTTAGATTTGAACAAAACGTGATAAACATTCAATCAGTAAGAAAATCACATTTCAAATCATTTCTGCTTGCAAATGAACTCAATTAAACGCTTAACAGTAGAATCAAGTGAACCTAACTCAATTCCCTAATGAACCGAATGAACCGAATTCTATTCATATTTGAACAAAACGTGATAAACATTTAATTAGTAAGAAAAATATTTCTGCATGTAAATGAACTCAGGTGAGCACTTAGTGTGTGTTTGGATTACGGTTTGTAAACGGAAGTTTGTATAAAATTAAGTTTGCAAAATTGATTTTGATTAAAAGTGAGTTGATATTAACGTGATTTATGTTTGGTAATTTTCATTCAAAATGGATTATAGTAAACTAAATATTGTTTGGATTACATTATTTAAAATCACTTTTATATGAAAAATTACAAAAAAGGACATAAATTTAAATAATTATTTTATGTTATCTTATAATTTTATTTTAGG
>NC_029791.2:119780736-119782042 GCF_000816755.2 Arachis ipaensis | reverse complement strand
AAAATTCGTATAAACAGAAAATAATAAGAGTTTTATAAAAAAAAATAATAATATACCTGGGAGAGTATTGGAGAAAAATCATTATAAAATAAATAACAAATATATGAATAATGAAGGACACAATTGGTACATAGAAATTTTTTTTCAGTCCAACGTGAAAAAGTGAACGAAAAAGCAAGAATTTATATCTTCTGGTAAACGTGGGTTGAAGAGTAGAATCACTTCTGCGTTCACATAATAAAAAGTTGCCAAACATACAAATGAAGCGTTCAAGAGATTCAAACGCACTTCTCTCTTCTCCAATGCGTTTGCCAAACACACCCTTAACAGTAGAATCAAGTGAACCTAATCAATTTCTTAGTGAACAGAATTCTATTCATATTTGAACAAAATGTGATAAATATTCAATCAGCAAAAAAATATTTCTGCATGTAAATGAACTCAATTAAACTAAGTGGATGAACTGAATTATTTATCAGAATCAATAAACTAACAACATATTTTCATTCGTATGCTCTAGTTATGGAGAATAAATGGAATCAAGAGAAACTCGATCTACTAAACGAACCAACTCAATCGACTAAACCTTAAATCGAACTAGGAGAAACGCGAGATTTGCGAGAAATTAAATGCACATAATAACAATAGTTTTTCTCATACTTTGTGGAGTCTCTATTCTTATCAAAAGCTCCACGCGATTCTGCAGTAGCAGAGAATACAAATGAGGTTTGTGAAATTTTGAGAGAGATTTGAAATTCTCCAGTAGTAGTTTTGAGTGTGAAAAATAAACGTTTTTCATATTTAAACGCGAAGTGAATCAGTAATGTTTGAGGGTTTCCACGCGTGTAATACACGATTGGATTTTTTTTGTATTGGGCCTGTTTGGTTGGACTTGGATAGAAAATTACTTGGATGTGTAGTCCAGCTATAATAATATATATTATTTCTAAATTTATTTTAAGAATACATATTAAGAATAAAGCTGAACATGTTTACATGTAATGATATTTAGGTGTATCTAAATATGTCCGAAGAAGAATTTTTTATTTTTTATTAAGATACGGTTAGACACGACAGATACAAATATGTATAAGTGTCGATGAATATCGTATCTAAAATGTGTCCAATACATAAATATAACAACTCAACAAAATATCCGTACTTCATAACTAATTTATTAAGACACTAAAGATTTCATTATCCATAAGATGGGACAAAATAGGGATCATCAAAGATAACCTTTTGAAAAACATAACCAAGACAATTACATTCGTTGGAATAACCGCATACCAGAAAATATCTCTCT
>NC_029791.2:119780123-119780600 GCF_000816755.2 Arachis ipaensis | reverse complement strand
ACTAGAAAACAGTAATTTCTAAATTCAAAAAAAAAAAAAAAATGAAAAGACTCACCCAACTACCTTAGGGAAATGCCGACATTTTTGGACTCTACTTATGTATTGGCATGTAGCCATTGAACTTTTATTTTGGAAACCATGTATATAACACGATAAGAAAATTAAAAGGAACGAGAGACATTGACCTCGTCCAATTTCTGTGGTAAGTAGATTGATTCTGTTGATAATGATAATGATAATGATAATATCACTTTTCTGTTTAAGATAATTCATGAGCCTCATCAGTGTTTCTTTATGTTTTGACCACTACGACATTTAAATAGTAATTAACGAATATTAGCGTTGGAATAGTTTCAAACACGGAACGAATTTGGGTTTGGTTCCTTTTTTATTTCCCAAAAAAAAAAAAATCAATTTCTCATGTTAGGAAGTTCTTGTTAAAAATCTTGTTGAAAATTGTTGAGATGATAACATTTG
>NC_029791.2:119777951-119780052 GCF_000816755.2 Arachis ipaensis | reverse complement strand
AGGAGCATTTTGATTTTAACAACTTTAAAAACAAAAAACATTTGATCTTTAAAAAAGATAAATGTTGACAAATTAATAGTCGACAAAAGTTGGTTTTTAATATTTTTTTCTATAAAAGATAAAAATAGAAAATTCTTGTTTACTCCATGGTGTAAATCCATTTTTTCGTCCACTATATCTATTTACTATTTATTGTTTTTTTTTTACTTTATTGAATTTCTTTTTAAAAAATGAAGGGATGAATCACCAATATAAAAGAAGAGAAGTGTTAGGAGACCAACAATTTTTGTAATTTGTAGTAATTAAGTAGTTATCAATAATATTTTTAATGGTATGAAATTTCATCTAATGATATAAAATTACTCACTCTTCTTTTACTGATTACATGCCGATCAAAATTAAATAAAGTTACTGACCCTAGATTTTTGTATAAAAGAATTTTACTCCATAAAATAAGAAAGAATGACTCGATAAAAAATAAAAAACATAAACCAAACCTACACATGGTATAATAATGTGACATGTTCAAAGTAATATGTGACATATCAATATTCTATTAGTAGCGTTGAAATAATTCAGGCTTATAAATCTCAGAAATCAAATTAATTAATAATTTAAAAAAGTCAGATATTAAATTAATTGTTATTTTATATAAAATCTAGAGTAAATTATATTTTTATCTACAAAAGTTGAAAATGTTGACATATTTATCCATAAAAAAAATTATTATTTATATCCATGAAATATGGGTTCCATACACAAAATTATCCAAACACTAAAAAATCACGTAAAAATCCAAAATTATCCTTATCATTATCCGCATCATCTTTTCCATCCTCATTAACCACTCTATCATCCTCATCTGCTCATCACTAACTACTCTATCATCTTCATCTGTTCATCACCTTACCACCACCACCGCCACTAACTCCATCCGCTGCCGTTCTCCTTCGCCATGGCCACCCCTCCTTCTCTCCTTCCCTGTCTTACCCTCATCGACCAAGGGACTTTTGCACCAGCCCCTGCTTCGCCGTCGCTAACAACCCTAGAGCCGCAGTGCCCCCCTTTCCTCTCTTCACCTAACGTGGCTACCTTCTCTTCATCATTGAACTAGTGCCGCCGACGGGCCACTGCGCTAGCCGCCACCACCGCGGTCCCCTTTGCGAACCAAAACTGCGGCGAGCTCTCTCTCTTTCTGTCTTTTTCGCCATCTGTTTTAAACCACTGAACCTTAATTTAATTCTCCTTCTCCTCTTCTTCCCCTTCTTCTGTCCTCTTCAAGAACCGGAGACCTCCGAACCATCATCACAGTCCTGTCATCATCGCCGTCCGCACTTCTAGCGCCAGAACTGTTGTGAACCACCGTCGTCTCCACCATTTGTGACGAACCCGAATCAACCTCACCGTCCTAGTCTTTCTTTCTCTCGGTCCATACCACCGCTAGCGAGCCACTCACCAGTTTCGCACCTCCTCTACCGATCCCTAACTCATCCCCGGTTTTCACTCTCTCTTCTATTCCAACGAGCTTATGACGACGTCACCATCATCATCAACTTTTCAGTCGTCGAACCTTCAAAACAACTATCATAGCTAACGTCTCTCTCACCGAAACAAAGCTTAAACAGAACAAACTCACTCCTGCCTCTCAGAGTTTGGCTCAGGTGAGGATTACTCAATTCGTTTAATTTCCCACAAGACCTGTTTGAGTTTGGCAATTGATTTGTTGCAGTGGCATTAGGTGGTAGCACTTTGTTCTGAGTTCAATGAAAAGTTAAAAACGATGATGATAAGGATAATTTGAAATTTTTATGTGATTTTTTAGTATTTAGATAATTTTGTTGTATGAAACCCATATTTCATAGGTATAAATGGTAATTTTTTTTCTATGGATATATATGTCAACGTTTTCAACTTTTGTGGATAGAAATAGTAATTTATTCTAAAATCTATTTTAGCTTATTAATAAACTTTTTAGTTACTATTAAATTTTAAAATTATAACAAAAAAATAAAAAATTTGAACTTACTAATGCTAAGTACAACGCTGATAAAAATGGGTTTGATTTGTAGTTTTATTTTTAAAATATTGTAAAAAGTAATTT
>NC_029791.2:119777574-119777915 GCF_000816755.2 Arachis ipaensis | reverse complement strand
GCATCAAAATTAAATTAAAAAATTTTTTTAACTTATTAGCCGAACGCTTTGAAAAACATCTTGTCAGTGTCGAGAACCTCTCAATCTTCATCTTTCACTTTTTAGATTTTACGACCCTCTCCACGTGTTCATCAATGCTTCTGTTTCCTTACGGTGCCCCGTCTGCATGCGATTCTATTCTCTCTGCGTCATTATTTTCCTATTTTGCATGTCAATTATATTCTTTCAAACAATTGCTTCATATCATTTTTTTAGAGAGTTTATTAGAAGATTAAATGATTATTTTTTTAATTAATATCAGTTAATTTTTTAAAATTACTTTTTGTTTAAAATTTTAAAGC
>NC_029791.2:119771484-119777485 GCF_000816755.2 Arachis ipaensis | reverse complement strand
GCTAATCTTTATGAAGGTGTTTTGAACCCAAAATCTCTTATTAACTAAGCAAAATTATTGTCAACTAAGTCATGTGTTCGTTGATATTTAATTTGAAGTTATAAGAAATTAAACTAATATATAATTTTCATATATGTTACTGAAATTTTATGAGTTAAACCCGAAAATGTCTCTAAGATTGGTATCATGTACTAAAATCATTTCTAAGATTCCAATTACACTAATTATATTTTTGAGATTGAAAAAAATGCACCATATTAGTTCCTGACCTATTTTCCATTAACGACGTGATGACATGGCATGATGACGTGGACTATAAGTGACACGTGTCACTTCATGATTTGGCCACGTGTAATGATATGATGATGTGGTGCCCAGTGACACGTGGCATGCTGACGTGGATGGTTTGCCACGTGTCACAATGTTATTTGGCCACATGTCCGTTTGTACCACTTGTCGCAACAGTATTCGTCCACGTGTCATCTATTATGTCATCATTGTATATGCACCAAATTAGTCTCTTATTTTGCATTAAGTGACTCATTTTAGTCCCTGAAATTGAATATCGTGCACCAAACTAGTCCCTTCACCAATTTTTCTCATTTTTTTAAATTTAAAATTTTAATATCTTGGATACACTAATTTCAATTATATTTTTTTTATATATCGTTTAAATACAAGTGCTTTCATAAAAAATTTTAAGATTTTAGTTTTAATTATATAATTTTTTTAATAATTTAATATTG
Source organism: Arachis ipaensis (assembly GCF_000816755.2). Taxonomy (NCBI): domain Eukaryota; kingdom Viridiplantae; phylum Streptophyta; class Magnoliopsida; order Fabales; family Fabaceae; genus Arachis; species Arachis ipaensis. The sequence goes on along the minus strand of NC_029791.2, from coordinate 119,776,739 downwards.
GTAAATTTTGTAATATATAAGTATGTTATTATAAAAAAATAATTATATGATTGATTAGACACATTTTTTTCATAAAAAAATATGTGTTTTTAACAAGAAATTAATAATTAAAATAAACATTTTTTTCTTATAAAATACACATTTTCGTTATGTGTAAATGAGCTAGATTGAAGGCACTTCAAACACCCTCACTACCATCTGTGACCTCTGCAATCTAGACAAAAAAGGTCGGAGATGGTAATGAGGGAAGCTTGAAATGCCTTCACGTCAACTCCAAGACGGCGGTTATTAAGGGTATCTGCAAGAAAAAATATTTTATAAAATTACTGAAAGAGGTCAGAGATGGTAGTGAAGGTGCTTGAAAAGCCTTCACGTCAACTCCAAGTTGGCGGTTAGGGTATTCGCAAGAGAAAAAATATTTTATAAAAACACTTTTATTTGAAGAACATGTGAAAATAGAATTGAAATTAATGCATTAAAAATATTGAGAATTTTGAATTTATAGAAAAAAAATGAGAAAAATTGGTGAAGGGACTAGTTTGATGCACGACATTCAATTTCAGAGACTAAAATGAGTCACTTAATGCAAAGTGAGGGACTAATTTGGTGCATATACAACGATGACATAATAGATGACACGTGGACGAATAATGTTGCGACACGTGACACAAACGGACAACTGGCCAAATAGCATTGTGACACGTGGCACAACCATCCATGTCAGCATGCCACATGTCACTGGTCACCATATTATCATACCATTACACGTGGCCAAATCATGAAGTGACACGTGTCACTTACAGTCCACGTCATCATGCCATGTCATCACGGTATTAATGAAAAATGGGTCAGAGACTAATATAGTGCACTGTTTTTAATCTCAGAAATGTAATTGGTACAATTAGAATCTCATAAACGATCTTAGTACATGATACCAATTTCATGGATCATTTTAAAGTTTAACTCGAAATTCTATAATAAAATGTTAACTACTTATTATATGACTTTTATGATGACTTAGCTTGCGTAACATAGTTCATTTTATGTATCCAGAATCTATAAAGTCTCTTTATACATACCTAACAAAATCGTTGTAATCAAATATAATTCACTAATTATTACTCTCAAACTTGAACCCCAAGTTAATATATATAAAAGTTTTGGCATCTAGACAGGTAGGTTTACTATTGGTCTAGGAATATATAAATAATTAGAGGGAATACTTTAAATATTAACATGATCTAATGCTTGTTGGGATTGAATTTTGATCATATAAAATCATTGCGTCTGATGCAAGTGAATTAATTAGTGAAGTTTAAATAGTTGTTTTATACAAAAACAACAAAAAAAAAAAAGTTTCTAGAAAATTTATACTACATTTTCTTAAACAGTACAAAACAAAATTAATTTATTAGATAATATAGTGAAAAAAATAATATTGTCCTTTAAATGAGAATAATATATAAATCAACAATCCCTACAGCGCTAAAAAAAATTGTTAAAAATGTCTCCTCAACCAGAATATTACTTTAATTTTGCACTAATAATATAAGCAAAAACCTTGATGAGCAACTACATGTAAATTATACATAGACTTTTTCCTCCTCTTTTTGGTCCAAAAGCTAGCGTTCTTCTTTACATATTCGAACAAATTCACTGGCATTATTAATTAAAAAGAATAAAATGTTCCAATTCAATTCAACTAATTGGGATAGCGCGTGAAAAAAGAAATTAAAAGGGACCTAGTCATTTTTTATTCAAATTGGTTGGAAGTTGGCAATGCAATTTTTATTATATCTAAAGTTTACGGCCGTAGACGTGAGTTTCTTCAATTGACGCACCAAAAAGAAAAGGTCCAAAATTAAAGCAGAAGAAAATTATAATTTTAAATTCATCCTGGAACTTATCAAATAATTAGAAATTTGAGTTCTTTTTGTGGAATCTTAGTATCATTCTAAGATTCGCTTCTATTAGATATTTTATAAAAAAATAATATTTTATTATAATTCAATCTATGCTAAACCGATTTAGCATGACGTTGTGCTTTTATGTAAATCAATTCATACTAGATTTAGTAGGATGTTGTGCTATATATAAATCAATTTAAGCTAAATTGATTTACTAAGCATATAATAAACTATTTTAATACATACCTGTGGTAGGAATTACTTTTATTAGGTCTCTTATAGTATTAGTATTTATTCACAAATTTCACATACATTAAATAGATATTAAGACGTCTTATTTTAACGAAGATCTTAATAAAAAAAATTATATAGAGCAACTGGAATACTCTATACTACTCAAAAATAAAAACAAAATATAGACTCTATTTTAAGTCAATTTTGTTATATTAAAAATATATTAAAAAAGTTTGATCATTTTATGATTAAAGAATTCAATACACTCTATGATCCTAATTTTAAATTAGAAAAAATATAAAAAAATTTATAGCACAATTAGAATATGCTAGTACTATAGGTAGTTTAATTTATGTAATGCATTGTACTAGCTAGATATAATATAGCATTTGCTGTGTGTAAATTATCAAGGTTTGTAAGAAAGTCTAGCAACCAACATTAAAAAGCTATAACAAGAGTTCTTGATTATCTCAAGAAAACCACAAACTTGCACTACAAGAAAAATACTTAATACCATTGGATTTACCGTCGTCCTAGAGTTGATGGTATAAATGTCGCCGGAAATTGATTACCGACATATTTTTTTGTCCGACGCTAATTACTAGCGGATTTTTCGTCACTATTTTCAATGGATTTATCGAGACTAAGTTGACGATTACTGTCAGAGTAATCCGATGATAATTTTGGCACTATTTCACGTGTTTAGGCGCCAAGTTAAAATTCGACGGTAAATCTTATGGTAATATTTTTATTTTATTTTTTTGGCACAGTTAAGTCACAATTAGTAGTCAAACTAAAACTCCTGTTAACAAAATTGTTAGCAGAAATATAAAATTATCATAAATCAACAAATTATCTTATTAAAAATAAATGGTATGAATACAATAAAATATCACAAAAGTAGAATACAATGAAGTAGACAAACAAAAATATAAAACCATAACCCCTACAGATCCTGGTAATCGTCGTTGTCGTGGTCCTCCTGTTGAGGCAGCGGAGTAGGTGCTGACGTTCGATGCCCCACCAGCAGTGTTGCCACTGGAACCAACAGTGCCGCTAGCTCCAGCTCGCATCTGTTGGTTGTTCGCCTCCATCTGCTCTCGCAACCAATCTAACTGCTCCAACTTCTCCGTTAGGTCTGAACTAATGGCAACGACTCCTTCCACGCATGTAAGAAGGTCGTTATACCTTTGCTCAGACTGCTCCGCTTGCTGGTGAAGCTCCTATGTCAGCTTCTGTACCTCCTCTCTCAAGTCGATAACTTTCTAGGGATCGGCAGGGTTGGTGGTAGAGGTAAAGGCAGAGGAAGCCGCCAACACAGAGAAGCAGAGGCCATTGGTGAAGAACGACCCAAACCCGAAGCAGCGATTCTTGTGGGGTTTAGAGGTGGTCTCGCGTGAAACCCTATCAAGATCTACCACTGAGGTCTCGGAGCCAGCTTCGTTGTTTCTACTAGGCAACCGAGATTGCTGGGTCACGGCCTCCAACCTTTGAATGTAATCCTTCTGTGTCACACAAGTCGTGATTAGGATAACAGCTAATTGACTTTAAACCAAATAAATTTGAAACTTAGTATTAATTTAAACTCACATAATGGGTTGCAGACTGCTCGTTAGCAAATCTCTCCTTTTTGGCTTTCAAAGTATGAGTATACGTGTAGGTCTCTGCTAGTGTCGCCTCACGGTCCAACAACTTAGACTACAAATTAATATATCAACCAATAAAATTAATGAGCAAATTAACCAACTAATTCAAGTAACTACTAAAAAATTAAACAATGAAAAAATTTTTACCAGTCTGCTCTTTGTCTTCATGAAGGTCGCGACCCACCCGTATACTTCGACGACTTGGGTGAAGCTCTGTTAGCGACATTCGTCAGACGGCGATGCTAGAACCCCTCATCATTGTTAAAATAGGCCTCCAGTTCCTTCTTGATGGTTGGACGGATCTACGACGTTAGATGGTTGCACCCCATACAAACGTCGCTCATCATCTGCCGAAGTCGTTTAGCTGCCCGGTGGTCGTAGATCTTCCTGATCATGAGATTATGCTCTGCATCCCATATGAATTTTAACTATACAAAGTAATTTAACAATATTAGTTAGTCAGAATAAAATATAGTTCAAATACAGTTAATTAATTCAACATTATTGGGTTCTTACCGCCACTTCTGAAACCATCAATCTCTGGTCTCAGTCGGAATCTACGTGTAGGTCGACCATGGATGGTTGTACATCGACTTAATGACCTTGGAGATATCCTGTGTGCAAGCATTATTGTTTGGTGCAAACCTATCAGAAAAAAAAACCTAACATTAACAAACACATAGAAACGCATAAACTTAAGATTAACAAACTTAACCTTAAAAAATTGTATGTACTCACGCCTACATGACATTGGGTCAAATCCTCAGCCGGCGCGGTGGTGGAGGGGCATCCTGCTGGGTACTGGAGGAATCACCCACCGTAGGCTCTATCGCTGGATCTGCAAGAGGCATAGCAGAAGGAGGTATGTAGTTTGGGTTTGGGACCATGATGAACTGTTAGTCCGCTGGACCCGCTTGTGACGTCACAGAGGTCGACGGGGTAGTTGGGATAGAGCGCGAGGACTGAATAGTCACAAGAGATTCGGTAGAAACTCTTCCTCTACCACGACGACCACGAGACCCAGTAGGTCTATCTCTACTACATGTCATCATGTCTGCAAAAGAAATGTATTATTAATACTAATTAGCATATATATAAATTACACAAATCATTCAACATTTATATTATTTAAAAAAATTGACATAATCTTCTCTAAAATTGAACATATACTCACTTTAATGGTTCCCACAAATTTAACCAATCTCAATTCACAGCATCAATTAAAACACAATTAAATAAAATGCACAGCATCACTAGAAACTTCAAAGACTAAAGTCGCTAATAATAGTATTATTTATTTCAAGAGAATATAATAGACATAAATAAATAAAAATTCAAGTCACTTTATTGATATTAACATATTTTATTAATAAAAATTAAATTAATCAGGATATATATTTTACTTATATCATTTAATAATTTAATTTTTTGAGAACAATCAGTTATATTCACTTTCTCCAAATCTAAT
>NC_029791.2:119770192-119771021 GCF_000816755.2 Arachis ipaensis | reverse complement strand
TTCACATTCAAATTCTACTTTACTAGTTTTAGTTATTCACATAAAAATTAGTTTAATCCAAGTTATTATGATGCTTGTATTACTCTTGAAATCCTCTTTCCAATAATCCTACCTACTAAATGTATATTATATATTAAACATAGTAATATATTTGTTAAATTATGTGTATGCCTCATTGAAATTATGTGTGTGTCAATACATTTTTCTCTTTTTTATTTTAAACTAATTAAATTATGTGTGTGCCTCATTAAAAAACAGAGATACTCATTAACTATTGTTCTTGTTGGATTCTCCCTTATTTTAGCCATACTAAAAACCTTAAATATAAGCAATGAGGTTAGTAGAGTTATGACTTGGATAGTTGGATTAGAGTATTTCTTTTTATCCGTGTGTTTTTTTTTTCTTTTTTTTTTGTTTTCTATTTATCTATTATTGTAGACCAAAACAATTTAAAGTATAAAAATATAATATAATATTACTAATTTTATTCTAAAATATATATTTTTGTCATAAAAAATTATTTTGAGTCAAGTCGGGTGATCCAAAATATAACTTGAATCCAATCCAAAAATAATACCAAATATAAAAAATAAACCAAAATTTGATAAAAATATGTCTTAAATTTAGATGGAGCTAAATCTTAAACACTCCTAATCTCTTAATTGCCAACTTTTTTGGATTCTATTATGTTTTTCCCTCTTTTCTTATATTTCAAATCTAGGAAAATGCCAACCAATGTACAACCACAAAATAAATTCCTTTTTGTAGGTTGTGGTTTTTATTCATGTCTCTATTATTATTGGTATTTATAATTTTTTTAACCATGTGA
>NC_029791.2:119768191-119770187 GCF_000816755.2 Arachis ipaensis | reverse complement strand
ATTAATTTCATCAATTTAAAACTATTATATATATACGATTTTTAATCAACAATTTAATTGTTAATATATAAATCTTTAATTTGAATTGTGAATATTCTTTTAGTGCGAGTTTTTTTTATACAGAGGCTTAAACTCAAAACTATTAATTAAAAAAGAAAACAAACTTACCTATCTATATCATTCAACTAATTATGACATTATTTTTATAATTTATGGTTAGAGATATAATAATCAATAAAACTCTAGGTCCAAATAAAATACTTAACTAAATCTAACAAAGTTGTTATAATTTTTTAAATCACGCACATCTTTTTCTTTTTCTTTTTCTTTCTCTGTCTCTGTTTCTTTCTCTTCCTCCTTCTTCTTTTTCTTTCAAATTCCTGTATTCAGGTTCTTTTTTTTCTTTCTCCTTCTTTCAAATTCCGCATACAGATTCTTCTTCTTCCCTTCTTCTTTCTACTCCTCCTTCTTCTTTTTCCAAATTCGCGCACGCAGGTTCTCTTCCTCTTCTTCCTTCTTCTTCTTCTCCAATGTTGCGTCTTCTTCTTTTTCTTTTCCTTTTTCGTTATCATCATCACCAATACCAACATTTTGCAAACATCTTTATTAGTTATGATTTTCTCTGAAATCATCATTAAATAATTTCGGTTCATTTCTTAATTTATTTCGATTTATTTGTGTATTAATTGAGGTTAACTTAATGCTGCTGATAAGTATTGACTAAATTTTTTATTCCTTAAGTAATTTCAGTTTATTTCTTAGTTTAATTGAGGTTCGTTTGGATCCATAAATGAATTCGATATGTTTTTGTTAATGATTGAGTCTTTTTAACTGTTTGTTCAAATATGAACTAATTTCAGTTCATTTGTATACTAATTGAGGTTTACTTGATGCTGCTGATAAGTATTGACTAAATTTTTTATTTCTTAAGTAATTTCGGTTAATTTCTTAGTTTGATTGAAGTTCATTTGGATCCAGAAATGAATTTGATGTGTTTTTGTTGATGATTGGGTTTTTTTTGACTGCTTGTTCAAATCTGAACTAATTGAATGGAATAGAATGGAATCTAATGCAATTGAATAAAGTGATAATAAATAATTTCATTCTTCTTTGCTAAAAAATTTGGTCAATACTTATCAGCAGTATCAAGTGAATCTCAATTAATACAAACACATCGAATTCATTTCTAGATCTAAATGAATCTCAAATAAACTAAGAAATGAACCGAAATTATTTAAGGAATAAAAAATTTGGTCAATACTTGTCAGCAGCATCAGGTAAACCTCAATTAACATATAAATGAACCGAAATTAGTTCAGTTTTGAACAAGCAGTCAAAAAGACTCAATCATCAACAAAAACACATACAATTTATTTATGTATTGAAATGAACCTCAATTAAACTAAAAAATAAATCGAAATTATTTAAAGAATAAAAAATTTGGTCAATTCTTATCAGTAGTATCAAGTGAACCTCAATTAATTCACAAATGAACCGAAATAAACTAAAAAATGAACCGAAATTATTTAATGATGGCACCAGAGAAAATCAGAACCAATAAAGATGTTAGCAAAATGTTAGTGTTGCTGGTGATGATGATAACGAAAAAGAATTTACGTGTGCGAATTTGAAAGGAGGAGGAGGAGGAGAAAACAGAAAAGAAGAAGGAGAAGATGAAGATAAAGAAAGATATGTTTTGTGTTATTGAAACGTGCGTGTGCACACGCTAGTGTAATGAAGTGGTTTTTATTGAGTTTAGGCCAATTTAGTTGGACTTTATTATCAAAAATACTTGGATGCATAGCTGGACTATATAATAATTTATATATCTCCTTTTATCAACTTAAGCTTTTGAAGAACTCAGTATTATAACATAATATCAGAATTTTTATGATTAAAAGATCTAGAATTCGATTCTTGTTAAAATAAAATAAAAATAATTTTAGTTACACAAATTTAGCAATTGTGTTTGATTAAATTGTTTTTAAAATTCAAA
>NC_029791.2:119766228-119768078 GCF_000816755.2 Arachis ipaensis | reverse complement strand
ATAACTATTATATTATATATAGATATATAGATATAGATATAATGGCATATTGGCATATATGAAATGATAAAATTGACAAGTTTTATTTGGACATACGAAGCATTAATAGCCACTCATAATTTTTTTAATAAAAGTTATAAATATGAATGATAGTAGTTGTAGGTTAATATACATTAACAATGTAAAATATTTTTCGGTATCATCCAATAAAAAATCATTAATATGTACATAAGTTTTAAAATAGTTATTAGTTGAAAGTCAAATAATTTTACTAATATAATAATATATTATTGGATAACTCCGCCTATGTTACACTTGCGGTACATAGCCGGTCCCAAATCCGGATAAAGGAGGAGGGTTGTGTTAGGTCTTCGGCAACCAACATAAAAATATAGCCGAACCCCCATGACATGAATCAAAAACATTATTGCGCTAAAGCTAGGTCGTTGCCCGGAAGCAACGCGCCGTATGGCTCGAGTACGGTGTCAAAGCAAGAGCCGCTGCATCGGTGCCCGGATGTAGTGTTAAATGAGTAAGGGTTCTCGCGTTTTTGTGAACGGACGAGGGTAAATAAGCTAGTTCACAAAGTAAAAGGTAAAGGTTGAAGCGACAAAAGGTTGAGATTTGGGACATGGAACATAGGCACTCTAACAGGAAAGTCCCTGGAGGTGGTGGACACCATGACAAGGAGGAAGATTAACATTATGTGCCTACAAGAAACGAAATGGGTTGGTGCAAAGGTTAGGGAGTTGGATACTTCTGGTTTCAAACTTTGGTATACAGGAAATGTGAAGAATAGGAATGTGAAGAAGGACGTAGTAGATGTCAAGAGGGTGGGAGATCGGATCATCTCTATCAAACTTGTGGTGGAGGGAGGTGCTTTCCATGTGATTAGCGCCTATGCAGTGCAAGTGGGTTCGGACGAACAACACAAGATAAGGTTTTGGGAGGATCTAGAGAGTTTGGTTCAAGGCATACCTTTGGGAGATAAGATTTTCTTAGGAGGAGATTTAAATGGCCATGTTGGGAGAGAAGTGACTGGATATGGGAGTATTCACGGAGGCCATGGTTTCGGGGTGATCAATGCCGAGGGTAAAACTATTTTGGACTTTTCCTCAACCTTTGATCTTCTCATCGCAAATACATGTTTTAAAAAGAGAGACGAGCATCTTATAACCTATAAGAGTGGCATGACAAGCTCTCAAATCGACTTCTTCTTGTTGAGGAGAGTCGACCGGAAATTTTGCATTAACTGTAAAATTATCCCAGGAGAGAGTTTGACAACACAACATAGGGTGCTCGTCATGGATTTTCGCGTCGAGCAAAATTTGAGGAAAAGACATCATACGAAGAACCCAAGGACGAGGTGGTGGCGGATGAAAGGTGAGGAACAAAGAAGCTTCCTAAGACGGGTAGGAGAAGAGGCAAAGTGGGATGGAAATGGAAGCGCAAAAGAGATGTGGAGGGAGATAGCAGAAGTTATTAGAAGAACAGCAAAAGAAAGTTTTGGTGAATCTAAAGGAATAGGACCAAGAGACAAGGAGTCCTGGTGGTGGAATGCGAGTATACAAGAAAAGATAAAGATAAAAAGGGAACGCTTTAAAGAGTGGTCTTTATGCCGCAATGCAGATAACTGGGAAAAATATAAGGCGGCTAAGAAAGAGACAAAAGTGGCTGTAAGTGAAGCAAGAACAAGAGCATATGAGGGTCTCTACCAGTCTTTGAGCACGAAAGAAGGAGAAAAATGTATATATAGAATCGCAAAGAGCCGGGAAAGAAGAACGAGAGATTTGGATCAGGTTAAGTGCATAAAGGATAAGGATGGAGAGGTGTTGGCTCAAGAGGAGAAA
>NC_029791.2:119764745-119766193 GCF_000816755.2 Arachis ipaensis | reverse complement strand
ACTGAAGCGATATACCTATTAAGAAGGATGATGGAGAGGTATCGTAGTAATAAAAGGGATCTACATATGGTGTTTATTGATTTGGAAAAAGCGTATGATAGGGTACTAAGGGAGGTCTTATGGAAGGTTTTAGAAAAGAGGAGAGTAAGGATCGCATATATTCGGGCAATTAAAGACATGTATGATGGGGGCCACAACTAGTGTGAAGACTCAAGGTGATGTGACAGAGGAATTCTCTATTGTATAGGATTACACCAAGGATCATCCTTAAGTCCATACCTTTTCACATTAGTCTTGAAAGTACTCACAGAGCATATCCAAGAGCCTGTGCCATGGTGCATGCTTTTTGCCGATGATATCGTCCTTATGGGAGAGTCAAGGGAAGACCTAAATAAGAAGTTGGAGTTATGGAGAGAAGCTCTAGAAGTGTATGGTCTGCGCATAAGCCGTAGCAAGACGGAATATATGGAATGTAAGTTCAGTCTGAGAAGGGAAAACCCCAATATAGAGGTAAAGATTGGAGAAAACACCCTACGAAAAGTTAAAAGTTTTAAGTATCTTGGGTGCATCATACAGGACAATGGAGAGATTGAACATGATGTAAATCATAGGATCCAAGTAGGTTGGTCAAAATGGCGGAGTGCATCTGGTTTTATATGCGACAAAAAAGTGCCTTTAATACTTAAAGGTAAATTCTATCGCACCGCTATAAGACCGGCTATGCTGTATGGTACGGAGTGTTGGGCGGCTAAAGGGGAGCACGAACATAAGCTGAGTGTGGCAGAGATGAAGATGTTGAGATGGATGAGTGGTCATACGCGATTGGATAAATTAAGGAATGAAGATATAAGGGAGAGAGTTGGAGTAGCACCCATTGTGGAAAAGATGGTTGAATCGCGTCTCAGGTGGTTTGGACATGTGAGAAAAAGACCGATAGAACATCCAGTCAGGAGGGTGGATGAGATGGAAGATGGACAAAGGGCGAAAGGCAGAGGAAGACCTAAGAAGACCATCCATGAGGTGGTCAAACGAGACCTACATGTAAACGGTCTCTCTGTAGACATGATACATGATAGAGCACAATGGCGTCGTTTGATTCATGTAGCCGACCCCACTTAGTGGGACAAGGCTTTGTTGTTGTTTGTTTGTTTGTTAATAATATATTATTGGATATTTTGTTAAAATCAACAAATATTATACACATGATAACCGTTATTATAATAAATTTGGGTTGAGAAAGTGGTAAATTCATTCTTACATTTAAATAAGTATCAGGAGTTCGAATTTTATCTTGTGTATATACAACAATTTATTCATCAATAATAAATTCTTAAATAAAGTTCATATTTACGACAAATTAGTCCTTAGTCTACTGAAGTGGGAGATATCATAAAAAAAGTTGTTATTATAGTTAATTAATAACAATCAAATTATTTTATACTATTAAT
>NC_029791.2:119757362-119763263 GCF_000816755.2 Arachis ipaensis | reverse complement strand
CTACACAAATTTTATGTTTTAGTACAAATTTTAGAAAATTTATATTTTCATAAATTTATAAATGTAACATGGAACGATAATGAAAAATGAAAAATATATTAAAACTCATCTTTTATCTTATTATCATCTAAAGAACTACTACTTGTAATGACCCAATTTCCAGTACGTATACTGGAAACCTACACAAATTTTATGTTTTAGTACAAATTTTAGAAAATTTATATTTTCATAAATTTATAAATGTAACATGGAACGATAAACAATTTTGAAAAATATATTAAAACTCATCTTTTATCTTATTATCATCTAAAGAACTACTACTTGTAATGACCCAATTTCCAGTACGTCATGATCATACTGGAAACCAAGTGTCACCAACTTATTCATCTAATAGCTAACTAAATATATATTATTAAGCCTGTAATTGTATTAGCCCGCGAATCGAATTTTCGAAAAACTAAGATAATTCAGTAAGTACAATAAAATAACACAAACAATAGAGACAGAGATAATAAACATCATACATACTATTTACATATATATACATATATTGTCATACAGGTTTTAAGTTAGCATACAATCCTTCACATCTGGTTACTATATTCATGATCAACACTCCGAACCCTGGTCCATATAGGAAGCCCCTAAGCTGGCACCCGAAAACTAGCCTAGTTAAATATATACATTCTACTTTCTCGGTGAGTCTAACCAAAAATGAGAGACTAAACACAAAAGCTAGGCTAACACAACAACTCTCAAAAAGTCACATACTCAGCTCTCCAGCATCCACTGTCGTCAGAGGAGGAAATCTCGATTACATCTGATGGGGAAGGAAGGAAGGGGTAGGAACTGGGAGGTTCTTAGTAGGATCGGGGTGGTTAATTAAGTCCGTTTTAATACTATACCCAGTCAGCAGCAACAACTGAGTCACGCATCAAACACAATAACTAAACAACATAAAGAGAAGACAAACACAACACATACACAATCACAGAAAACAAAATTCATAGAAGATATGCTCAATCAATCATGATACATGTCTATCCCTAGTGCAGGTAATGAGCTTATCTGTCGGTTTCGACCCGATCCCGACGTAACTTAGCAACCTTTGTCTGAGTTTGGTTTCCAGTGTCATAACCTCTGTAAGCAACCTCTGTCTTACATGTGCGACTCTCTTGAGCCGATGTATGCAAACATAACCTCTGTAAGCAATCTCTGTCTTACAAGTGAGGCTCTCTCTAGCCAATGTATGTAGCGATAACCTCTATAAGCAACCTCTGTCTTACAGGTGCGACCATCCCCTAAATTGGCCGATGTATCTTTGGATGCAAATTTCGGGGGACTCACCACCATATCTCTGCTCGTTTCCAGCAGGTAGACAATCATCTCAGGTCGTTCTTTCTTTCTTTTCTTTTCTGTTCTCTGCTCTCCTGTGGCAGAGATCCCTTTAACTAATATATTCTTTTCTTGTCTTTTCTCATTATTCTTTTAATTCCTTACTTTTAACATAAAAAACTATCTTCACACTCTTCCCTCATTTTTCCCTAAATGTTTTTTGAAGAGGAGATCATAAGATCCTTAGATTAGATTTGTCTTTCTAAAATTTTTTAAAAAAAACTTGCCTATTTACCACTCTCTGTTTTATTTCTCATAATACATACAATAATATTTTTATAAAATAATATCTTAATAAATAATAATTTGTAATAATAATTTACTCTAATGTAAATGAGTAATTATTTTAAACAAATATTTAAAATAATATTTATAATACTCTTAAAACTTATTTTATAAAACCTTATTTTCAAACTTTTATTAATTACTTTCTAAATCACGAATTCTTTAATATTTTATAAAATTATATTTAAACCTTCATTTTATTTCATATTTATATAAATAACCCTGAGCTTTGATAAAATACCCGTTTACCCTTAAACTTTATTTCCAATAGATCAAACCAGACAAATTTCAATATTTTTAAATTATCCTATTGTAATCCAGAAATCAAATTCATTAAAATAACTCAGTTCCTGACTGCACTAAAACCCTCCGAACCTCAAACTTATCACAAATATCAATATATCACAAAATTCAATATAAATTCAATCAAATTCAATCAACAAGTAATCACGACATCAATTCACTTGTCCAATATCAATTTAACTAGTGAGAATTTACCAAAATCCTACCTTCGTACGAAATCAAAATATGCGAAGCTTCGGAGAAGCTTTCTAACCGAGCCGTCGAAGAAGAAAATGTCTGGAATTGTCTGTGCCTCCTAAAACTCCAGTTGGCCGAACTCAAAAAGTAGGGGAGCTACGTCACCATCGACTTCCACCGAACAAAAGTAACGCCAACACGTAGAGAAGGAGGATACGAACACTTTTACCGGATTAGATTTTTTATTAGGATTATGAATTAAGTGAAATCAAAGAAAGAAAATGGTGGAGGGTTACGGTTTCTTTGACGAGAGCTCTCAGTCACTTTACCCTTTCTTCATGCAATATGTTTAGCAAATTAAGGGAAGTATTTTTTATCTTAATGGAAGGGTGAGTTGTCAATTCAAGGATTATGTGTCAATGTTATATTACTAGGTGGTTTTGGATTGAAATATCTCTTTTCTTTCTTTTTCTTTCTTTCTCCAGTTCGGTCATATTGAATTAAAAGAAAGGCATGTTAATAATTAATGGATAACATTGTTTAATTTGATTCACATTTCTATTCCTTCTTTTCTTTCTTCTTTTGGTTTTTAATAATAATAATAATAATAATAATAATAATAAAATTATATTACTATTTATTTTACTTCGGGGTTCGAAGTCGACTCGTTAAAATAAAACTAATCGCTTTAAAATATTATTTAAAAAAAACTCGCGTTAGTGCAAAAATTAGAGTTGTTACATCCTACCCCCTAAAAGAAAATTTTGTCCTCAAAATTTTCTTTACCTATAAATAGGTGTGAGTAATTGGTCCTTATCTTATTTTCAAATCCTCAGGTGTGTTGTGTTTTCTCATCTCGTCTCAACTTACGTATAGCAGTTAAAGAAATAAGAGAATGCAACGTACCAAAATCGTAAAGTGCAATTAAGAAGCGAGTCTTAACACAATACTGACATTGGGTCAGGGAGTCTGAGTACGAGCATCTTCAAGAATCATTGTAAATATTCTTCCTGGCTGTTGCGGTCTAGCTGGCTCTTGAATAAACTTCTCCGCATAATTTCTCACTATATGCCCCGGTTCACCGCAGTTATAACAGATATTCAATCCAAACCGACAAAGTCGGTTTCTATGGTCCTTCCCACACTGACTACACACCGTATCCATTTGGGTCTGTAAAGGTTGCTTGCCAGTATTCTGCCTTGGTTCATCTCTATTTTCAATAGTAGAGCATGCAAGATTGTTCCTAACTTGCTGATCCCTACGCAGGGGTACTTCAGGTGCCTTAAGATTCACCCTCCGCCAAGCCGCATATCGACTAGAACTGTTAGAACTTCTCAGAGGTAAATCCTGATGATTCATTCTTGTTGCTGCCATCTTTTTCTCACAGTCTTCCATCAGCTGACTCTTATTGACAAGCTCTGCGAAATTCCGTATCTCCAGCGGGACTAATGAATGCATCAGTTCATCGCGAAGTCCTCCTTCGTACTTCAAACAGTTCCACTCTTCAAAATCATCTGGGTTTTCCTGACAGATCTTAGAAAATCGGCACAAATCCTCAAATTTCTGAGTATATTCTGCCACTAACATATTCTCCTGTTTCAACTACATCAGTTCCATTTCTTTTGCATCACGAACAGATCTAGAAAAATATTTTTTGTAAAATTCCTCCTTAAAAGTATCCATGGCAATCTCTTCCACCTCCTGCCTCAACAAGCGTGGCACTCCATGCCGCCAATGTTCAGTTTCTCCCTCCAGCATATAGGTCGCAAACTCCACGTGTTGTCTTTCTGGTACATGCTGTGCTCGCAATGACTTCTTGATACCACGGAAGCAATTGTCAGCTTCAGTTGCAAGAAGTGTCCCCTTAAACTTGGGCGGATTCACCTTCAGAAAGGCTGCCAATATCATAGGGTTATCGTGGTTTCCAGCGCCTTCATTATCATTACCGTCTCCATCACGCTCACCATTGCGTCCCTCGTTACAATCTCCATTCTTCTCTCCTAAACGGTCAATTACTCGCGTTGTCGCAGTTGCCGTTTCACACATAGCCTTAGTCATGGTGTTCATCGCAGTTATAAAAGCATCCGCACCCCTCGTCGGTTCCTCTACAGGGTTCTCACCACGCCTACCACGTCCTCGTCCCCGTGCAGCCATCAAGAACCTGTTCACACCCAACATGTAATATTAAGGTGATCAGTCTTAACATTTCAGGCAAAGTGTGAATAGTCTCTAAAATAGAAACACAGCGACAGTCATGCAACCCATATCACAAGGATATCCTATATGCATGAAACACAACTCAGAGAATGCAATGAAGCATGATTCAGTCCATATCCCCAGGCTTTAATAGGAATGAACCGCTCTGATACCAAATTGTAACGACCCAATTCCCAGTACGTCATGATCATACTGGAAACCAAGTGTCACCAACTTGTTCACCTAATAGCTAAATAAATATTTATTATTAAGCCTGTAATCGTATTAGCCCGCGAATCGAATTTTCGAAAAACTAAGATAATTTAGTAAGTACAATAAAATAACACAAATATCAGAGACAGGGATAATATACATCATACATACTATTTACATATATATATACATATATTGTCATACGGGTTTTAAGTTAGCATACAACTCTTCACATCTGGTTACTATATTCATGATCAACACTCCAGGCCCTGGTCCATATAGCAAGCCCCTAAGCTGGCACCCGAAAATTAGCCTAGTCAAATATATACATTCTACTCTCTCAGTGAGTCTAACCAAAAGTGAGAGACTAAACACAAAAGTTAGGCTAACACAAAAACTCTCAAAAAGTCACATACTCAGCTCTCCAGTATCCACTGTCGTCAGAGGAGAAAATCTCGATCACATCTGATGGGGAAGGAAGGAAGGGGTAAAAACTGGGAGGTTCTTAGTAGGGTCGGAGTGGTTAATTAAGTCCTTTTAATACTATACCCAGTCAGCAGCAACAACTGAGTCACGCATCAAACACAATAACTAAACAACATAAAGAGAAGACAAACACAGCACATACACAATCACAGAAAACAAAATTCATAGAAGATATGCTCAATCAATCATGATACATGTCTATCCCTAGTGCAGGTAATGAGCTCATCTGTCGGTTTCGACCCGCTCCCGACGTAACTCAGCAACCTTTGTCTGAGTTTGGTTTCCAGTGTCATAACATCTGTAAGCAGCCTCTGTCTTACAGGTGCGACTCTCTTGAGCCGATGTATACAAACATAACCTCTGTAAGCAACCTCTGTCTTACAAGTGAGGCTCTCTCTAGCCAATGTATGTAGCGATAACCTATGTAAGCAACCTCTGTCTTATAGGTGCGACCATCCCCTAAATTGGCCGATGTATCTCTGGAAGCAAATCTTGGGGGACTCACCACCATATCTCTGCTCGTTCCCAACAGGTAGACAATCATCTCAGGTCGTTCTTTCTTTCTTTTCTTTTCTGTTCTCTGCTCTCCTGTGACAGAGATTCCTTTAACTAATATATTCTTTTCTTGTCTTTTCTCATTATTCTTTTAATTCCTTACTTTTAACATCAAAAACTATCTTCACACTCTTCTCTCATCTCTCCCTAAATGTTTTATGAAGAGGGGATCATGAGATCCTTAGATTAGGTTCGTCTTTCTACAACTTTTAAATAAATTACTATTTAATTCTTCTATTATGTTATAATACAAATTATTAATATATAATATTTTAAAAATACAAAGATAAT
>NC_029791.2:119755652-119757130 GCF_000816755.2 Arachis ipaensis | reverse complement strand
TCTCTGCTCTCCTGTGGCAGAGATCCCTTTAACTAATATATTCTTTTCTTGTCTTTTCTCATTATTCTTTTAATTCCTTACTTTTAACATAAAAAACTATCTTCACACTCTTCCCTCATTTTTCCCTAAATGTTTTTTGAAGAGGAGATCATAAGATCCTTAGATTAGATTTGTCTTTCTAAAATTTTTTAAAAAAAACTTGCCTATTTACCACTCTCTGTTTTATTTCTCATAATACATACAATAATATTTTTATAAAATAATATCTTAATAAATAATAATTTGTAATAATAATTTACTCTAATGTAAATGAGTAATTATTTTAAACAAATATTTAAAATAATATTTATAATACTCTTAAAACTTATTTTATAAAACCTTATTTTCAAACTTTTATTAATTACTTTCTAAACCACGAATTCTTTAATATTTTATAAAATTATATTTAAACCTTCAATTTATTTCATATTTAAATAAATAACCCTGAGCTTTGATAAAATAACCGTTTACCCCTAAACTTTATTTCCAATAGATCAAACCAGACAAATTTTAACATTTTCAAATTATCCTATCGTAATTCAGAAATTAATTTCATTAGAATAACTCAGATCCTGACTGCACTAAAACCCTCCGAACCTCAAACTTATCACAAATATCAATATATCACAAAATTCAATATAAATTCAATCAAATTCAATCAACGTGTAATCACGACATCAATTCACTTGTCCAATATCAATTTAACCGGTGAGAATTTACCAAAATCCTACCTTCGTACGAAATCAAAATATGCAAAGTTTCGGAGAAGCTTTCTACCCAAGCCGTCGAAGAAGAAAACGTTCGGAATCGTCTGTGCCTCTTAGAACTTCAGTTGGCCGAACTCATGGGGTAGGAGAGCTACGTCATCGTCGACTTCCACCGGACAAAAGTAACGCCAACACGTAAAAGAGGAGGATACGAACACTTTTATCGAATTAGATTTTTTATTAGGATTACGGATTAAGTGAAATCAAAGAAAAAAAATGGTGGAGGGTTACGGTTTCTTTGATAAAAGCTCTCGGTCACTTTACCCTTTCTTCATGCAATATGTTTAGCAAATTAAGGGAAGTGTTTTTGATCTTAATGAAAGGGTGAGTTGTCAATTTAAGGATTATGTGCCAATGTTATATTACTAGGTGGTTTTGGATTGAAATCTCTCTTTTCTTTCTTTCTCCAGTTCGATCATATTGAATTAAAAGAAAGGCATGTTAATAATTAATGGGATAACATTGCTTAATGTGATTCACGTTTTTATTCCTTCTTTTCTTTCTTCTTTCGGTCTTTAGTAATAATAATAATAATAATAATAATAATAATAATAATAATAATAATAATAATAAATAACATAATAATAAAAATAATAATAATAATAATAATAATAATAATAATAATAATAATAATAATAATAATAATAATAATAATAATAATAATAATAATAA
>NC_029791.2:119745372-119748732 GCF_000816755.2 Arachis ipaensis | reverse complement strand
CCTATGTCCTATGTCCACTAAAATAATCTTCAAGATCCTAATAATCTTTAAAATTCTAACTATACCAATTAGATTCTGAAATTGGTAAAAGTGCAGTATATTAGTCCTTTATTTTTGTCTGATTCCTCATTTTATTAATGTTATATAGTTTTATCTTATACAAAATAATATTACCCATAATACCTATGTCCACTAAAATAATCTTCAAGATCCTAATAATCTTTAAAATTCTAACTATACCAATTAGATTCTGAAATTGGTAAAAGTGCAGTATATTAGTCCTTTATTTTTGTCTGATTCCTCATTTTATTAAAGACTAATGTTATATAGTTTTATCAATTTCAAAAGCGAAATGTGTGCAATTAAAATATAAAAATTATTTTATTGCATGTTATCAATATAAAAGAACATACCGGAGCTTAACTCACTGATTACTTAAAAAACCATTAAACACAAAAATCTGATACAAAATTAAATTCTAAAATAAATGTATAAAGAAAGATTTGTTGCGTGTTATTTCTTATTTGTCATGGAGTGAATAATAAAGAGCACGTGCCGAAGGGTCACTTTCGGTTGAAGTTGAAGAGGGAAGCGAGAAGTCTGAACACAAAAAGGAGGTAAGAGAGAAAAGTGTTAACGTGTACCACAGACACAGAGGATCACGGGACTAACCGTTTTTAGTTTGACCAAAAAGTGTGAGTCAAAACGCAGCGTTGCGGCTGACACGGATAACAGAGACACGTGGCGGGGTTAGAGCGTGTTTGGCGCCCCCCATTGCGAATGAGTTTGGTGCAGAAGCGTACGTTGTTCATCTGAATGACAATTGAGAAGGGCCACCATGGCTTCTTGTATTGTGTCATGTCTCCTCAATTTTTGTGTTAATTGTTTCCACAACTTCTCAATCTCACCTGCAACAATCACTATTCTTATTTTTTCACACCCAAACAACTAGGTAGGAATTCATACGGAATTATTTTTATATAAAGTTGTCAATTAAAATGGCTAAAAAATTTTGATATAGAAATAAAATGAGTGATATATTTTATCATGGTAATTTCTTGTTCTGGATAATTTTTTTTTACATTTTGAGGGACACAACTCGCAGAGTCCGAGTTCTGCTTCTTCTGATTCCACAACGAGGTAAAACACCCCTCCTCCCCATACGCGAGTCCAACACTTCCTTTGCTTCCATATTTAAATTAAAAAGCGAATTAAAATTATTAACATATTTGATTAAATTATTATTTAATATTTTTTTATTATTAATTCTATCCTTTTAACTATTAACTCATATAGTATATAAATGAGAATTTTAGTTTAACTTTGTTTATGGGTTAAATACGATCTTGGTTCCTAAAGTAGAGACTGAAAAAAAATTTTGTCTTCAACCTTTTTTTGCTTACAAAATCATTCCTAAAGTTTAACTTATTTTTAAAACCGTCGTTCGGACCAAAATATGCTTCTCCTTCTTCACTAAAATACTCAATTTCTATTCTTCT
The DNA here is from genome assembly GCF_000816755.2 of Arachis ipaensis. NCBI lineage: Eukaryota > Viridiplantae > Streptophyta > Magnoliopsida > Fabales > Fabaceae > Arachis > Arachis ipaensis. The sequence continues at coordinate 119,747,233 of NC_029791.2, read as the reverse complement.
TTTTCGTTCTTCTCCATCAACAGCAATAACAACAGTCAAATCACCAGCAATAACAACAATAAAATCAGCAACAATGAATAAAAAAAAATCAATGAAACATAAGAACAATGAATCCGAATCCAAATCTGTAGCACAAGAACAATAAATCAAAAACAAAAACAATGAAGCCATTTCTTATTTTTTTTGTCCTTCAGGAACAACAATAAAGTAGAAGCAAAAACAGAATTGGAAACAAAAGTTGAAGTAAAATAAAAATAGAAATAAAAACAAAAATAGAAGTAACAGAAGCATCAAAATTAAGAAAACAAAGAATCAGATGCAGAATTAGAAATAGAAGCAAAATCAGAAGCAGAAGAATTAGAAATAAAAGCAGAATCAGATGTGGAAGTAACAGAAGTAGAAGAACAAAGAGGGTGGAGAGTGCGATGATGCGACGATCTGCAAGTAACAGATGCAGAGGACGCTGTCGTTGCGGCGGCAACAGCAAGGAGGGTGAGAGTGCGACGATGCGATGCTTGTTGAGGAATTCGGCAGACAATGTGACGCTTGCGAGGAAGAGAAGCGGCAAGATCTAGCGGCGAACACCGAACGACGAGCAACAGTAACGGTAGCGAAGAGCAATGGCGAATTTCCTTCCCATTCTCTTCCCCACCTTCCCTTTTCCCTCTTCTTCCCTGGAAACACTCTCCAGCTTCATTCCCTTCTCCATTTCCCTTATCATGTTTTCCTTTTTTTCTTTTTTTCTTTTATATTTTTTTAGTCAGGAATAATTTAGTAATAAAAATTAAAATTTTGGTAAAGAAGACAATTTTAAAATTAAATTAAACCTTAGAAACAATTTTGTAAGCAAAAAAAGATTGAAAATAAAATATGAAAAACATAATTTGAGATAAGATTTATTTGTGTACTAGAATTGTAAATAAAAATGATTTAATTTCTATATAATAAATAATTTTATTTTCATGTTAGTATAAAATAGTTTTACACGTGGATCTAATTATTACATAACGTCGTATCAGTAAAAATAATTATCTTTTATATTGACAGCGTAAATAATTATTTATCCAAAACAGTGGATGTTATATGACTGTGTAAAACACTTTTTTTTTTATATACTCTCATTTTCATCTACTAAAAAGTTTGTTATTTTAATTAATTTTTTTCATTCATTATTAAACATGTTTAGGGACAGAGGACAACATTGAGGTGATAAAATTAAAATCACGACAAATTAAAGCTTATTACTACTCTAAGTGTGTTTCAACTACTCTAAACATGAATGAACCTTTCTCATGTTCTTGTAACAGATAATATACAATGTACTAAATCTGCCTTGTTGGCACTGCTTTAAATAGTTAAACATATCATCTATACAACTTACTTTTTAACATTTATGTCACATGAAATTCTCCAAACGCCTGAACTCATGTCCTTTATTATTATATGTGTTTCAAACTCATTCGATCACTTGTTATTTGGCATTATTCTCTCTATCTGTTTGCCATTTTTATTTTCTACTTTCTAACTTGAGGTGTAGGGTTATTAGTTCGCTTCCAAAGGAGGGGAAAATAAAGAAACAACCACTTGGTAATTCAAATTGGAAAAAATTTACGTACAATTATCTTTATGTAAAGTTACTAGTTAAAAATCATTAGATGATTTGACATGTTTGACTAAATTATTATCCTTTGACTCTCAATTATCAATTTTACATTAAGTCAACTACATATAAGTTTTCACTCTTCGTCATCCATTAAATTCTTCTATTTTTTAATCATTTTTTTATCAAAAAAATTTAAATATAAATGTGATATTCTTTCTCTTTCTAGCATTTAGGGAAAAAAATTAAATATATTAGATT
>NC_029791.2:119738081-119744261 GCF_000816755.2 Arachis ipaensis | reverse complement strand
CTATAATCTTCATATAAAAATATTTTTAAATGAGTAATATTTGTACCGACATTGATATTGATGTATGTAATATAGATATATACACATGCGAGTATTGACATATCATATATCCTTTTCAAGGAAATAAGGATGATATTTCCTTAATGGAATTCATTTCATCATATTTAATGCATGACTAAATTTTACCAATATATATAGAATAGAGATAGGGTAAAAGAAGCCACGGCATATAATACAGAGTGGGTTTGTGTCTTGTTCCGATCTCTCTCACAAGAAGCCTCACTAGTTTCATGTGACATAATGGTCCAAAATGGTGCAATGCTGCTAATGCCTCTCATCACCCTCCATCTTCCACATATAAATATATATACACCTTAGGGATGGTCGAGTGGTCAGTTCACTCGTCCGCTCGAGTAAGTGTCGAGGATTTAAATCTCCCCTTGTGTATGCAGTAACTCATTGGCCAGTAGCAGATCCTTAAATGAAGCTCAAATTCGCAACGAATCAGTTCTTGACTTCTCGAGTTAGANNNNAATCATTAATAAGCAATAATGTTGAATTTGTTGATCATCATATATTCATATATTAATATTCACATATGTTTTTTAAAAATGGGTGTTTAAGTGATTATATATGGCATTATTAAAAAAAAAGGTCTAACTTAGGTTAGTCAATAATAATTAGTTAACTCGTTCGTTTAATTAAGTGTTAGAAATTCAAATTTTAACTTGTGCGTGTAATAATTTATGAGAAATGCTAGTTGTTTTTTAACTTTTAGTTTTTAGTCAATTTTTAAAAAAAATTATTATTATTTAATTAATTTAAATACCTGTATATTAACCAATAACAAATATTTAAATAAAATTTTGATCTGTGATGGATAAATTTTTAATCTGTTAAATTAAACTAAGAAATAATATGAGATTAAAAAAAAAAACGTAACTGTAATGACATCCCAAAATTTCCACCACTCTAGACTTTAAAGTTATCACATTTTCATTTGTCGTTGCTTAATTGGGAGAATGACAAGTTTAAAACCAAAGAAGATATACTAAAGAAAGAAAGAAATAAATAAAGTAAAGAAAGTGGGTTGACAAAACAGCCATTACCACTTCTCATGCGTATTTATTTATTTATTTATCTTTTGGCTACTGTTGTTTTGGCAAGGGCTAATCAAATCAATGATTGTGAACACCCTTTTTTTTATGATTATTTCACTTTAATGATTCAGTTAGTCATATCTACTTCGATAATGGCAAGATAATCATGTGTTTCTATTGTACAAGATTGAGAATATATACGGAAAGAGCTTTAGTAATCATATATTCAAACCATGCTTAAGATCTTAATAAAAGCTACTCTAATTAATTAAATAATACTTTCTCATTGGTTCAATTAGTTCAACACTCATTCTCACTCAACAATATAAAATATCTGTAATGTTAGAAAAACAAAAAACAAAAATCAAAATTTATCTTATTTAATTTTTTGAATAATATGTTTGAAAACTGCTCCTGGGATCACGGAGCACAAACCAAAACCCGATTTTTCATGGAACCCAAACACATTTTGGCTGATTTTTGGCTGATATGCTTTTGGTTCTCTAGTTGTTCTCTTTATCTATTAAAGATCTGCTTAGGAAGTTTTAAAAGTAACTTTTTTGAACTTTTGACTTATGAAAAGTAGTAGTATTAATGTCTGGTGCAATTTTTAAAACTAAATTGTAACTTTCTAAAAAGCTATTTAAGAGTTTATAAAAAAGTTAAAAAAATTGATTTTTTTTATAATACTACTACTTTTATCACATTTTTTTTTTAAAATAAGCACTTTTAAAACTAAAAATCTAAATACAAAATAATTTATTTATAAATTATTTTTAATATAATCATTTATTGTTTAAGCTATTTTTTCAAAAGAAGTTTAATTAAGCTGTTTATCTAAACTGAGCCTAAATAGTTCAAATGAAAATCTTTGTAGAAAAAAAAAAAAAGGAAGAAAAGATGACAAAGCTAAAGCATGAATGGGAAATGGAGTATAGCATCTTGAATAAACAAGGACATAAGGTTAATGATAAGTGTAATAGTGAATGTACTATGCATGGTGTCTTATTCGGCCTCCAACTCCAACTTTCTTACCATATAAAATATAAATAAATATTGTTTTTATTGTTGTGTTGAAGTCACAAGTAATTAACTTAGGCCCACCAAAGGCCTGCTCCCCCATGTGATCATAGCAAAGGATCTTTGACTAATCTTCTTTTGTGTTTCTTTTTCCATTAATCATAAGTAATTATGGAACATAACATAACATACACTGCAGGCCCTGTCTCATGATCTGAATTCTCAGGCATATCCCATTCTCTCTTTTGTGTTGTGTTTGTCTTTGACTCAGATGCTTCTTAATTAACCTATTTAATAATTTCTTTCACTTTAATTCTTTCACATTTTCCCCCGCGTGCCATATTTTTAAAATACATATGCATCAACATTCAAATATAACATTTTTTTTATTAATGTATGCTTTTACAAAAAAATTATTGCATAATTTTCAAATAAAATATTTTGAAAAATTTAAATCACTAACAATTCAATCATAAAAAAATAAAACTAATTCGATATTAATCAATGATGGGGTAAATTTGATAAAATATCCAAAATATTCATTCAGCTGTCTATTTTGAATAGTTTTATTGAACTAACTTAATTTTTTATAGATATAAAGTTATTTTTTTTCATAGTTAAAATTAGTAGTGCTCAAATCTTTTATGATAAAAAAATTATAATTTACTCTCAACAAAATGAGATAAAAAAATTGTGTACAGAAAGATAAGTATTGAAAAGGTAAAAATAGCAAAGTTTTTGTTTTTTCGATGTGTCTATGTTATAAAATAATTTTGTGTAAATGACTAAAATAGTACATAAAAACTCTATGTCGCTAATAAAAATAATTCTAAAAAATATAAAAGACAAATAAATTTTTGAAAAATAAAAAAATGTGATGAAAAAATATTTTTCTTTTTAGTAGCAAATATATTTTGTACAAACGACTTACACATTTTTGTAGAACATTTGAATACTTATTTAAAAGGAGCATGCAAAAAATTAGAGAAAAATTCAACCACTAGACCACATTTTTATTTTTTAAAATTTTTTCAATCATTAAAAAGAATCACGAAAACAATTTATTTTGTATAAATTTTAAACATTTTAAGAATAAAAATATTATTTTTTAATCATATTTACAAAAAATTATATCAAAATTAAATATTTAAAACTATTTTTGAGAATATATATGGTTATTTTATTTTTTTTTTAATTTTAAAAAAAATTATTTATCTTCGTATCTTTCAGCGGACTAGTGAGCTAACCACTAGACCAACCCAACTTGGTTTACCCAACAACTTTTAAACCAAATACAAATATTACTATTAGGTGCAAAATATGGACATAAATATAACATCTCATGTTTAAATATATGTACAATAAAAATGAATCTCTTCAATTTGGTTCCAAATATAAACATACTCAAATGATTGTGACATCCACTAACTTTATTAACGATTGTCTTCAAATATTAGGCGTTATTATTAGCCTTAACTATGAAAGAAAATTTTCCAAAACATGAGAACATGCAAGCAGTTTGAAATTCAGTGGTACGGTTGGCAATTCATATCCTACCTGCGGATATCTAATCAGTCCAATCCATTCGGATAGAGTAGGCTACTTGACCCGCTGCGGGTAGGATAGGGTACGGTCCAGGTATGCTTGTGAGTAAGGTAGGATACGGGTTTAGGGTGTACCCTACCCTACCCTACCCGCACATCATATATAACACATATTTTATAAAAATCAGGTATATAATGAAGGAAGTGAGAATTGAACCCACAACCTTCCTTATGTAATGACTTACAATAAGTGAACAACCACTAAAATTAATTAGTTAATTTAGTAATTTAGAGTATTAATTTTTTATTTTTTATGTTATTAATATGTATAAAATTTGAAATGATTGAATTTTATATTTACTTTGAAAAAATTTGATATTTCTGCGGGTAGAATAGGATAGGGTAGAGTTTAGAATTTTAGGATGCAGGTAGAGTTAGGGTTGAGAGATTCTCAACCCGCAAATAAAATAGGGTAGAGTTTTAATAAAATTTTCAACCTGCAGATAGGGTTATACCCTAGCAATTGCCAGCCCTATTAAGTGGTGTGAAATTACTTTGACAACTGTTTCTTAACTCATTCACTCACATGATGATGATGATGATGATGATGATTGCTGAAAACGTCATCAACAGCATAGTACTATCCATGGACACTTTACTTGTGAATATAGCACCAACCTGGAAAGCACACCATCATTCTTCACACTTTCACATATAATTTCCCTTTTATGATAATCTTACACAACACCTTGAAGGTACAATTTATTTACATATATAGAATCTTCATTTCCTGAAGCCTCTCTTGTAATATAGTGACACAATTTACAGTTAAAAGTTATCTGATTTCTGATCCCAGACCCTCTTAATAATAATGCCAAGAAACCAAATGGTACTTTAGACAGCTAGACTAATTAAGTTATTAGGACCTACTACATTCATATAAAACTATTTTTGAGAATATATATGGTTATTTTATTTTTTTTTTAATTTTAAAAAAAATTATTTATCTTCGTATCTTTCAGCGGACTAGTGAGCTAACCACTAGACCAACCCAACTTGGTTTACCCAACAACTTTTAAACCAAATACAAATATTACTATTAGGTGCAAAATATGGACATAAATATAACATCTCATGTTTAAATATATGTACAATAAAAATGAATCTCTTCAATTTGGTTCCAAATATAAACATACTCAAATGATTGTGACATCCACTAACTTTATTAACGATTGTCTTCAAATATTAGGCGTTATTATTAGCCTTAACTATGAAAGAAAATTTTCCAAAACATGAGAACATGCAAGCAGTTTGAAATTCAGTGGTACGGTTGGCAATTCATATCCTACCTGCGGATATCTAATCAGTCCAATCCATTCGGATAGAGTAGGCTACTTGACCCGCTGCGGGTAGGATAGGGTACGGTCCAGGTATGCTTGTGAGTAAGGTAGGATACGGGTTTAGGGTGTACCCTACCCTACCCTACCCGCACATCATATATAACACATATTTTATAAAAATCAGGTATATAATGAAGGAAGTGAGAATTGAACCCACAACCTTCCTTATGTAATGACTTACAATAAGTGAACAACCACTAAAATTAATTAGTTAATTTAGTAATTTAGAGTATTAATTTTTTATTTTTTATGTTATTAATATGTATAAAATTTGAAATGATTGAATTTTATATTTACTTTGAAAAAATTTGATATTTCTGCGGGTAGAATAGGATAGGGTAGAGTTTAGAATTTTAGGATGCAGGTAGAGTTAGGGTTGAGAGATTCTCAACCCGCAAATAAAATAGGGTAGAGTTTTAATAAAATTTTCAACCTGCAGATAGGGTTATACCCTAGCAATTGCCAGCCCTATTAAGTGGTGTGAAATTACTTTGACAACTGTTTCTTAACTCATTCACTCACATGATGATGATGATGATGATGATGATTGCTGAAAACGTCATCAACAGCATAGTACTATCCATGGACACTTTACTTGTGAATATAGCACCAACCTGGAAAGCACACCATCATTCTTCACACTTTCACATATAATTTCCCTTTTATGATAATCTTACACAACACCTTGAAGGTACAATTTATTTACATATATAGAATCTTCATTTCCTGAAGCCTCTCTTGTAATATAGTGACACAATTTACAGTTAAAAGTTATCTGATTTCTGATCCCAGACCCTCTTAATAATAATGCCAAGAAACCAAATGGTACTTTAGACAGCTAGACTAATTAAGTTATTAGGACCTACTACATTCATATTATTAATTGTTAATTAATATTAATAGTAATTGTCATAAACATGTTCAGAATATTACAGATGTTATGTCTGATAGCGACATGTACCAAATTTAGTGTTACCAGCTATGTTTTCCATAACCAATGCCTAAAGAACTCTATTTGTGGGTGTGGGGAGGGAGGGTGGCTCGAGAAGTGATGACAAATAATAGAGCTAGTAGTAATAGCCAATTGCAGTTCATAAAATATGTATTTTTTTTTGG
>NC_029791.2:119737091-119738047 GCF_000816755.2 Arachis ipaensis | reverse complement strand
ATGTATTTATTTTTCTTATTTTTATTATTGAATTGAGTATACCATTAAATTAATTTCAGTCTGATAGATAAAAGTAAATCAATTAAACATATAAAGAAGTGTGTTTTATGAAAATATTTTTAGAAGAGATTTATGACTCAATTAGTTTGAATTAAATACATATTTTTTATGAGTAAAGTATACTTTTTGTCCCTAAAGTTTGACAAAAGTTTCAAAAATATTCCTAAGTTTTATTTTGTTTCAATTTTATCTCAAAAGTTTTCGATTTGCATCTAATATACCCATGACAGCTAATTTCTCAAAAAATTTAAGACCAATTCAACAACAATTTTATAAGAACAACCTCAACACAAGCAAATCAAGTATAATTTTCATGCATTATTGTTAGATTGGTCTTAAATTTTTTGAAAATTTAGTTGTTGAGGGTATATTTGACGCAAATCGAAAATTTTTGGGACAAAATTAAAACAAAATAAAACTTAGGAGTATTTTTAAAACTTTTATCAAATTTTAAGGACAAAAAGTATACTTTACTTTTTTTTATTTTCATTAAATTGCTGTATGTACAAAATGAGATTCGAGTTTAAGACACTTACTTGAGTGGAAGAGTGAAAATTTATTAGTTTAGCACGGGAGAAAAACGGTGTGCAAAAATTGTCTCATATGGAGAGTAATGCCCCATTTCACCTAAAAGTTGAAAAAGAAAACCCAAATTTAGCGGAAGAAGATACAGCTTTGTCCATAGGGCATGCTGGCAATATCAAATTCTCAAAAAGGAAGGAGTAAAAAATAAATGCAGTTTCTTTGAGGTCCTATCACTAGACTCTTTTTGCCATCCTTTTTGAGAATGACTAAACCTCTATAATTATACTATATGATGGGGACATTGGATGTTACATTAGAGTTCATGCTTATAGTGGCATCATCTAACATATTGATTAGGAATTTGTTGAAAT
>NC_029791.2:119732567-119735926 GCF_000816755.2 Arachis ipaensis | reverse complement strand
CCTTCAGGAAATACAAACAAATGGAGAGACACATGTCCTGAAAGAGAAAGAGCAAGTACTCCTCGACCATAGAACATGTCACTCCCCACCATATAGAGAGGGAAATGCTGAATGCATATGTCCACTTTTTATTTTTTTAAATGAGGGTAAAAATGATGTTTTACTAAAATGTATGTTAAAATGGTGTAATATAAAGACATAGATATCCAAAAAAATTTATGAGCCAAAAGCAATTTTGTTGAGTGACAAACTTACTCTCCTAATGTTGAATCATGTTTTTTCGCCGCTACTAAAAAGACTTTTTGGTCCTAGAGAATTACTTTCTCTCATACATTTATGAATTGAATATTTTTCATGGATTTGGGTAACAACCATTAGAAGATCCACTCCAATATATAACTTATTATTGAAAGCCTAATGCAATGCATGTTTGAAGCAAAATCTAATATGTCATAATGACCCAAGATAAGTCCATTTGAAAAAGCGACACAACCTCGAAATTACAGAATATGACACCTTGGTCATGATGGGGTGGTAGATGGATGACAGACAGTCAACAAAATCTGATTGATTAAGCATCTAATTCAAGCATACACTTTAGTAGGAAGCAAAGGTGATTAATGAGCACAACAATGAATCACATAAACATTATTTAAAATAAAAAGAAAAAATTCAGATAATTTTATTATTGCTGGCCAAGGACCATCTAACTCGTTGCAAATGATTGGTTAAAGCAAAAAGACCTATCAATATATAATTATATATAGCAAAGCAGGCGCCTAACAAATTTGAAAGAAATTCACTGATGATATATTATGAAACAAAATGTGATAATATGGGAAAATTATTTAGCTAGAAAAGCCACCCCCAAGGCCCCAAGACCTTAATAATAATAAAAAATAAAACAATTATATATACAAAGTGTGTTATTGCTGTTGTTGGCTTGTGAATGCATCAAGGAATCTTCTTCTTTAGTCAAGTTAAGTTTCCTTCTGACAAGTCCTTTGGAAAGGTCAAAGCTGTCGCCACAAATATAAAATTATTTTGAATTTCAAAATTGGTATCACAGACATGTCATGCAATAGCACATTTGAAATGTTCATTTCATTTATAAACTGTGCATAGTGGTTGCTCAGCAGTATTTGTGGAATCTTAATTAGTGGTATAGCACCAATGACCCAAGAAAAACGGTCTCTAATATCTTAATGAATAATGATATATATATTTTAGACACAAGAGAATTGTTCAATACTTCAATGGCCAAATAATGCAGTTAGAAGGAAAATGACATTTTATGTTTGTTCATTTGTTGATTACCTATTACCATCAGGGTAGAGCTCACACAATTGATTGTCACCACCGACAGCCAACAATTATACTGACGATTTGTAACCCTACATATCAAAGAGAATTGAAAAATTTGAAACTTACATCACTTTCTAACAATGGTAACAACTGACAACAGAATTTAAACCATCATAATGCCATTAAAAATGGTTGGTCAATGATATACATATACATATTTATTAGGTCTTTTAAGTTACAGTTCCATTTTATTCATTAATCATCAACCATTAGCATAAATTGAAAATTTGTGTTTTGTATTTACAAATTTGGAAGCTAAGTACAAACTTGATATGTGCTCTAAATCTACATGCATTGTCTTCATTCTTTTTTAGCACAACTACTCTGTCCACTGCATGGAATTTTGAATGTATATAGATGACCATAGTTAAATCATTCATTTAACATTTATGCATTAACAGGATGTGAATAGACATAATGTTTAAAACTACAGTTTGAACTGATACCTAAAGTTCATTTGGGTTTGAAGCTAGGGAGTAGTAGGGTTGAGGTTACTCAATCATAGTATTGATTGTCAACGTAGTATGTAGCCACACAGGATTGAAATTTGTTCCCTGAAGAATCTCTTGAAATAACAGTTATCTGGTTTCTGTTAGGTAAAATTTAAAGATGGCAATATCAATCATTACCCCTAACTCTACCATGCTCGCAACAAATCATAGTTATGCTTCATTATCATTCCCAAATCTGTAACCAACTGGGATTCTGTTTGCAAGAATTCCTTACACAATATATAAAGAAAAGATAAATACTGTTCTGCACAAGAGATTGCTCAAATCACCTGAAATCAGTGGAATCTTCTGTAGAATTCCTATTTATAACAATTTAATCTTCCAGGCATGAGTGTTTTCTCATCTCAACAGCAAAAGGTTATTTCTCATTCCTTGTTCTGCTTAACTATTATATATCTTGTCAAATATAGGAAAAAATTTGGACTCATGGATTAAGATTTAACTGAGGTATATTGACATGAAACCAAAACTGGAAAAAGGGAAAAGGTTAGCAGTTATGTAAAGTACATCAAACTATTTGCCCCTGCGTCAGCTAAATGATACCAAATAATCACTGTAGAGATCCATTCTGCTATCCCAAATGCTCAAGCCCTAGATTCACTTGAACCAATCACGTGAATGATCACTATTTTGTACATATACTGAAGAGGCTTGCTACAACACTTAAAACGTGGTGCATGCATGCATGCGAACATATGCAACCATGTCATATAATATAAGCTCCTCTAGGGTTTGAAATCCTGCTCTAAAAAGGAACAAGCCAAATTCAACATTACATTAAGTGGTATAAACAGTGATGGTAAGTAATGGGAGCTATTTCTTATTAATTAACAGATAATAAATAGATCAAGTTTAAGAAGACAATCCACAAACTTATGCACATTTGTTATTTCGATACTCCGAAGATGTATTGACACCAGTTTGGCCTTTGACTTATTACCAATCAGTTTTGTTAATTTTAGGACCAATTTGGTATCAATATTATTCCCCTTTATCATTCTCTCCTTTCTGAGGGTATGTGTTAATAGACAAATACCAAACAAAATGAGTTAAAAATTGTAAACTACAAAACTCCTGACAACCGGTTTGATTCAGATTATTAGAAATTTAATTTATTTGTGTGTTTCACTGTTTTGCTTAAAGAGAGAGAAATGAACATAGGTGTGAAACTATTAGATGATTGTCATAATTGGGTACAATGTCAGATAGGATAACAACAGCAGCAACAACAGTCAATCTATTGAGATGATTAACTCAGCACCTTGATTCACAAATAGAATAATAAAATTTCTCAAACTTGTTTGTAAAGAAAAGCTGCCAGAGCACCTAATCCAAATCAATAAAATGACTCTTTATTATTTTTTAAATAATAATATTGCTAGGAATGCTCAAATAGAGACATTACGCCCTTTAATTTTTCAAACTCTAAACCATGGTATTCAAAGTCGAGCTACCAGAGTGAGCTCCGTCCAATAAATGTGA
>NC_029791.2:119722205-119731896 GCF_000816755.2 Arachis ipaensis | reverse complement strand
CACGCCCCCCCCCCCCCCAAAAAAAATTTTTTTTAAAGCAATTGTTAGGATTTCAATACAAAACCTAATTTGGGAGAACAAGTTCAAACCACTTGAACTAATCAAGCTTTGAACTAAAAAACTATTAAACCATTGATGTTTAATTTCTGTAATTTAGCTGAACAAAATTGTGTTCTGTATTTAAAAGTCTCAAGGGATCTTGTAAGAATGTGATGAGGACGAACTTCGAATAATTACGAGTAAACAAATCTAAACAAAGAATGGTTTACCTATACATCTCGATGTAAGTGTAGCAAGAACCTGAAAAAACTGCATGGTATATAGATAGCAATAGGCAGAGGACAATCATCATAGGGACCATTCAGAGCGAAGCATTAAAGCAGCTACCATGGAATCCCCATGCATCACATATGCAACGCCAGGCTTCAAGCAAAGTTTATTACCCATGTTAAATTTTAGATAGGATTCAGCCTGAAAATGATCACTGGTTGAATCTCCAATCATCCCACTGAGACTAACGCCCCAGCCAAGCGGATCTTCAGAAACATCAGACATGGTTAGAGCCCACTGAACAGAATTGAAATTTGGATCTTTCATCTCGATCCAGCCTCCCAATTTTACAAAGTCGGCAAGTTCAGACTCCGCCATCAGAGCAATGGAACCAGTTGAGACCTGTGTCCTTGCTCCCACCCATGGTGATACTTCAGGTACTGTCTCGGATACTTTATGTTGCCTGGACAAGACTATTGGAATCATATGAGCTCCAACTTTTCTAAATTGCGTAAATTGTAAAGGCACTCGTTGAAGACCCAGAAGAGACAGCTTCCCCCAAGAAAATTCAGATACAATTTTCCCAAAAGTGCTGGATATACTCTCCATTGTATTAGTCCCAGTTGGCATTCCAAGTCCAGCAACAAATTGAGCCAATGAAGCAATTATATTTGACTTCCTCACAGTTATGCCAATACCACTACCATTGTGCAAATTTAGAAGGGGAGGTCCAAAAGAGGAGAAGTCCGTAAGGCCCTTTCCAAGGTAAATGAGCAGAAATATGATATTATTATGTCAGGGATCTCTAACTAGCAAAAAGTAGAAAAGAAAAATATACACTGGCAGTATACACGAATCATGGTGGTGTTTTTCTACTCTATGCAAAATACATTTATCTAGTGCCTCATATTATAAGAATTATATCCAAAGTGAGCAATAGTCTAGTTCATTAAGTTATGAAATCTATCAATCGGATAAAACTGATGTACGATAAACCATTCATTTTGATTCTAGATATACACTGGTAAACCTCAGGGTTAGTGAATAACAGCTTCCCAAGACAAACCACATTCATGTAGAGAAAACACATGTTTAAAAACTTTGAGAGCTCAGCCCATCCTTGAAACTTCTAATACTGAATTTTAAAGAGAGTATCACACTAAATGGTAGTTCCATCACATTCCAACAGTGAACATTACTAAATTCATCAAAGAGAGGCACAGAATTAAATAGTACCTCATCGGAAGAATTTGAAGCAATTCCAACATCTCTACATTTAGCTCCTATTGGGATAGCCGTCAGAGATAACCAATCATTAACATTTTTAGTATAACTGAGTTTTGCTAGAGAAAGTGGCATTTCAAGGACATCATTGGGGTGATCCTTCCCGTTTTGACTTGTCACAAACTCTGCAGCAAGAGTATCCTGCCCAATGTTGGTTTCAAAAATGAACTTTGATCCAATGCCGGTTCTTATTCTGGACGTAGTAATGGCATCTAAGCTCTGTTGATCAAGGCTATCCATAATCAATAAAGCATCCTGCATATCGACCCTTCCTCTTACATGAGTGGTAGATTCCTGGAAGGGACCTCCCTTGGATGATTTATAGAAGGAAAGCAACCTCTCAACCTTCTCTTGTCTGTCTCTGAGTTTCATAATGTCAGAGAATGCTTCTCGGTTTAAACGTTTGAGGATTTGAATCTGGAATGATCATAGTGGAAGTAACCATCAAACAATCATAAAGTATCACTGAAGAACTATGCATCCATTTGACAGGCACAACTTTTGGTGTTAACAATACGAAACAGACAAAAAACTAGCTTAAGAGTTAGTTTTGTTATGCCAGCTGTCACTTGTGTAACTGAGTTTATAGTCTGTTATGCAAGGTTGTGTTTGATAAATTAGACACACACAAATACAGAGACAAAAAGAAGCAAAAATATGTTTATGTTTAGAACACAAATTTCATGTTATTTTCTATCATTTACAAAAATGTGTATAAGGGCTATTCATGTACACTTATTTCAGCGAGTAAAATCATCAAACACTTTCTTCACACTTTTTCTCTTACATTTCTCTTTCAGGCTTAGCACTGATACCTTCACAGCGGTTCTTCTTTTGAATCATAAAAGGAAGAAGCATAGTGTGAATGTAGTAGTGTAATATGATTAACGTTATCCAATTCAGATGAAACCACAACAAATAAGCGAATGCAACAGGTTAAACAGAATCAACAAAGTTGAATGAATGAACGAAGAAGAGACAAACCTAAATGCAAGAGATAAGAAGGAGAAGAAAAGGTACCGGATTGCGACGAGGATCGAAGAGTCCATGAAAGAATTCGTTTCCGGATTTAGCGACGGCTTTCAATTTGTCGAACACTACGTTTGCAGGCTCCATTTAATCACGACCTTATCTAAACTGCAAATACTACTGATTACTAAATGAAGCCTCCGTCAAGCCGCCGGCGACGACGCTGTCAAGTGTTGATGGAAATGGAAATGGAAGCTTGGAGTCGGAGACAGCTGCGGCTTCGGGTCCAACCCC
This sequence comes from Arachis ipaensis, assembly GCF_000816755.2. Taxonomy (NCBI): domain Eukaryota; kingdom Viridiplantae; phylum Streptophyta; class Magnoliopsida; order Fabales; family Fabaceae; genus Arachis; species Arachis ipaensis. Next base: position 119,729,079 of record NC_029791.2, on the reverse strand, counting down.
AACAAAGGGAAAATTTTGGGTCAGATGGAATTTTTGTTTATAATGGGCCACGAGCCCAAAAATAAGAAAACATAAATTTTATATGCATAACAAGATTTTGGGCCTTGGCCCATCTACTATGATAAGAATGTTTTCAAAAAGTCAACAACCTACTATCATTCTGACCAAAAAAAAAAACCTACTATCATCTATTTTGTTATGGTTTTCGAACCATTCTAATTACTAATTTATTGGTTCCTAAATTTAATCGGTTCAACCGTAATTGAACTAAAAAAACTTTTTTATAATAAAATATAAATAAACACATTAAAATATAGAAAAATTTTCAAGTGTAATGATATACCGGTGTTTCAGTGATTTTTAACCGTTGATTTTAATCATAAAAAGTATATATAATATATATAATTAAGATCAACGGTTAAAAATTACTGAAACACCAGTGTACCGATATACTTGAAAACTTTCCTAAAACATAATTATAGTCTAATATAAACTTTAAAATATCATCCAAATTAAAAATACTATATAAACCAAAATGTTAAAATCTCATTCAAATACAAACTCAAAAGTCAACTGATCCAAATTTGTCACCAATCATCAAAATCCGCCATAACTTGTTGCAAATTTGCAATAAGTAATTTATAATTATTATTAATTATATATAATTAAACTGGCTCACAACCTAATGCTATGAGCTTATTGGAATTTAAATTTGACTAATTGAATATATAAACTCAAATTTAGGCTCAAACTCGATTAATTAATTCATAAACTCAACTATTCATCTTCCATTAGATAAGATTACAAGTTAGACTTGAAAGAAAATAAATGAATAAAGGCCTCCAAAGATAAAGAAACAATGCATTTCTCCACCGATATAACAATACAAAACCCCATGAAAATGAGGTATACCTTGACAAAATCATAATGAATTCATAAAAGTGATAAAACAATTGTTTTATGTACAGCAACATAAATCTAAGTTTTTGTACAGTTGGAAAACAGATGAAAAAATATTCCCTGGAAAAATACCATCCAAGGTTCCTGTTCCTGCATCTGAAACGGACATCAGCAAACAAAGCCATATAAATCAATGGCACTAGACATCCAAAGAAGTTGTCTCTTGCCAAAATTTCATTTCATATTACAACATATGCAGACAACAAATGCTGCAGGTGATATGGAAACTCTATAATGGTTATTGAACATGCATGCTCTCATGAACACTAATCAACAAATCAACTAATCAATGCCTCAACAGTAAGGTTTAGCACCCAACAACTAATCAATTATCAAGGTTTCAACAATAAAATATAACAATAAATCATGCTTCAAGCAATCAGCTTCAACAATTAATCATTTAATAATGCTTCAAGCAATCAGCACCAAAAAATTAATCATTTAATCATGCTTCAAGCAATCAGTTTCAACTTTCAACAATTAATCACTTAATAGTTAATAATGCTTTAAGAAATCGGCACCAAAGAATTAATCAACAACAATTATTCATGCTTCAAACAATCAACAGCAAGGTTTAAAACCAACAATTAATCATGCTTCAACAATTATTATTACAACAAATTAGATTTATACCTAGGGTTAGTGGAAGACGGGAGAATGCAGAGCTGGCGGCGACAGGGACAGTGGCTGGGGTGGAAGGTTCGAACAGGGCTGGCGCCGGCGGGAAGACACTGCGCGACGGCAAGGAGTGGTGGCGGTGGCTGCGATTTCCACGGCTGACTTCGCGACGGAAAGGGCTGTGCGAATCTCCAAGCTGGCTCCAGGAACTTGCGACGGTGAGTGACTTCCACGGAACTTGAGACGGCGGCGGTGGCTGGACGGAGGCTTTCCCACGAGAGCTAGAGGTGAGAGTGGAGGCTCGAGAGTGGCGTCTGGTGGAAGAACTGAAGAGTGAAGACTGAAGAGTGAAGAGTGAAGGCAAGGGTTCTTCTGGATCTGTGTTCAAAACGCAGCGTTTTGGGCAAAATTTAAAAAACCAACCGTGTCACGGTTCGATTCGATCGACCAGTTCGACGGTTCAATTTTAGTTTTTGAATTTGACGGTTTTATTTTCTGTTTAAACCGTATTTGTTGACGGTTCTCGATTCGACCAGCCGGTTTAAACCGGTTTCAGAACATTGGGTTTTAAAGTTTTAGAATTTTATAATTTTTTATATTATAATTTAATCAAACACTTGCATTTTTATGTCTTTTGAGACAAATATCTGATTGAATCAAATATTTTTTGGTAGTGTGATAATATATAATTGAATAGTTATAGAAAATTCTTTATGTTTATACTGTATGCAAATTAAATTATTGCAATGTCTATGTATTAACTGTTATTCATTATTCATTATATTAACTTTTGATTTTATAGATGGGCTAACAAGAAAACTATATTGATCAAGTGTGCAAAGGTATTTCTTGACTTCATAGACAATAAAATTCTTTTAGAAGAACATTACATCCCCTGAAGAGCTTAAGCAACATAACTTTTAGCAAAAAATTGACAAAACAAATGTTTTTTCTAGAATTGTTAGAGACCAATATTTTTAGTAGGAATAAATAGAGTTAGTTAGTATTAACTTAAATATAAAATAAATACAAGAGAAAATATTGGTCAGCTTATATATTTTCTAATTAGTTAAGCATTAAGCATCTAATTTGAGAACACAACGAGTGATCACAATAATTTATTATTATTATTATTCAAAATCATTTTATAGCTACCAAGAACCACCTAACTACTTTCAAATGATTAAAACAAACCGGAATACTCAGATGATAATTTCTTCACACAAAGATGACATTGTAAACTATTAGATGGTTCAATCAAACATATTTGAAAGAACGCGCCTACCAAGTTTGAAGGAAATTCGCAGATGCAACACAAAAGGCTCTAAACTTCTAATGACATATGATAAAACAAAATTTAATTTATTGGAAAAAAAATTTGCTATAAAACCAACAAACACCTTGGTAATATATACAAAGTGTGTTATAGTAGTTGCATTAAGGAAGCTTCTTCACTCAAGTTTCCTCCTCACAAGTCCTTTGAAAAAATCAAAGCTGTCACCAAAATAGAAAATTATTTTCAGTTTCAATCTCAATGGATGTTATAAAAATGCAATAACACATTTGAAATGTTGATTGATCATGTCTTCCTTCTAGTTTTCTGACCAACACCGGCCTCCCCTGTTAAATCATGAAATGCTTGCGCAAAATGAGGGACCACTACAGGGGAGATCGGCGTAGGTCGGACAACTAGAGAGAGGCCGAGGAGAATTTCACAAAAATATAAGGGATGTAAGTGCAAATTTGAATTGTTATGGTGTTGCTTACCTATTACCATCAGGGTGGAGCTCACACAATTGACTATCATCACCAACAGCCAATAAATATCCTGAAGATGTCAAACCCTACAAATGCAGATAATTAAAGAAATTGAAACTTACATTACTTTCTAACAACATATTAGTATTACACACTGTTGAAGTTATATTATCATGATATGCATACTCACATATTAGTATCACACACTGTTGAAGTGATATTATCTAAAATCATCATTGTTAATAGTTACCACATAAATTGTCTAGTTCTTTTTTGTTTTCTTGTTGTAGACTCTATCCAATTCTATAGTGAGTTGGGGAAATATTTTCATCTGCAATACCTGAATAGTTACCACATGCTCGACCACATTGTCGTCGTTCTTTTCTTGTACAATAACTCTCTGTCCACTGCATGACATTTGGAATATATAGATGAATGTACGGCCGTTAAACCATTTCACGCATAAGAACGAACGCCATATTTCTATCCAGATAAAAGCATAAGCTGTATCTAAACACAGCTAAGCCTTGTCTTAGGTGGAGTCAGCTATACGGATCAAATGACGGCAAAATGCGCTAAGATTTGAGTGAGGTGTATTGATGTGAAACTGAAGTTGCAGAAGGAAGAAATAAAAATCAAAAGTAACAAACTATTTGCTCACTGCATCAGATATATTATAACCAGATAATCATTATAGAGACTGGTTCTGCATTCCGAATCCCAGATGTTCAAGCCATAGATTTTCTTGAACCAGTAAAGTGAATATTCTTTCTATTTTGTATTTTTAAAATCCAAAATTTCCTATATTGACATACTAGTGGGGTAACTCAAGAATTTGAGAAAGTCACCTGTGCAACCATGTCTTATAATATAGCTCCTCCAGGCTTTGAAATCCTGCATTCAAATGAGAAGGCCGAATTCAAAATTAACTTAGTGGCATACGCAGTGATACAAACTATTGGAAGCAGTTGGTTAAACTTACAAGAAGTTAATGGAAAATAGAGCAAACTCAAGAAATCTTAATCCAGAAGAAGTCAATGGAAAAACTTTAACTGCATTTGTTGTATCTTTTTTTTCTGAGAAAGTATCTATTTTGTTCCTCCCAGATTGTAGTGACATCACATCAGTCTTTGATCTATCTATCAGTTAGTCTCGGTTTTGTTAGTTTTAGGACCATTTTGGTGTCACTTTCGGGATCAGAGGGTATTAGATGAATATCATAATTGGGGTATAATGTCAGAGAGAACAACAATAATTAATTGAGATAGTTAGCACAGCACCTTGATCGATAAATAGACGATAAAATGTCTCAAATTTGTTAAAAAAGGTTGCCAGAACATCTTCTCTTTGAAATCGGTAAGCCTCCACTGACAATTCTCTAAGTTCTGTATTTAAGCATGTTGTTGGCTTCTCGTTACTGACATTCAAGCCTATACCTGCAATTTTATAAGCATGGGATGGCTATCAACCTTCATCATGAGCATAAGCTTTAAAAAATTCTACTCCAATCCAATCTCCATTAAGGAAAATTAGAGTATCAACAGAGAATAGGGATTTAATAAATACATGGAAGTACAATCAGTCATAATTTATTAGCCTTTGCTATACAAGAATGTCTTGCTACCTGCACTGACATTGAACTTCTTCGACTTATAGGTTGAGGTGCAAAGAATGCCGCCAACTTTTAAGCCGTTTAAATAAAGATCATTTGGCCACTTGATTTTGACGTCAACGGAGGGTAATCCCTGGAATGGAAAGTTGTGGAATAAAAAACATTTAAGATATGTATCAATCTGAAAACAATTAATATTGCAAAGTAGAAGTTCTTTTCTAAACCAAGAAACTCATTCAGATTTTGTAACAATATGATGCCGAAAATTGATCTTCCTATTTCTTTCAGAAAACTTGCAGCAGATGGGTCCTATCTAGTTCACGGGCAGACTAGGAATTAAGGCAATACTATAAAACTAATCACTTACATTTTTGTTGCAAATATCCTTCACTGCTTCTGTGATAGCAAGGGAAACCACATACTGCACCAACGGAACTATTCGCCCGTCCTCCATTTGCAGAGTAAAGGAAAACAGGAGACAACCTAACGGAGACTCCCAGACATTCTTTGACCGACCTGAGAGTAAGCGCTCAGATCAATCTTGGCGCAACATATAACATTTATGATCAAACAGAACAAAGAATCACAAAAACTCAAACGTTGTATCAAACCTCGCCCCTTGGTCTGAACATCAGCAACACAAACTGAACCAATAGGAAGCTCACAAAAGTTGCTACACAAAAATTGTACAATATTTAGGATGATACAATGAGAATGGAAATCAGCAAGTAGAAAACAAGATAGAAACTTGATAAAATTAAGGTTAAGAGTTTAGACACAAACAAAGTATAGAAATTCAGATACATCACAATTTTTCAGCTGATCATTCAAAGTCTAACCAAAGCATAATCTATGAAACACACAGTACAAAAAATGCAACCGAAGTGATTGCTTAGTAGATACGTACTGTGAAACTACATCATGTGTAGAAGCTAATCGCGGCGACCAAACAAGAAGCCTGCCAAATGTATCAGTGCAAAGAGAATTCATGAAAGAATCAACATTGAAGGACCTTCTCATAACATTTTCACCATCCAATTCTGATTGCAAAACAATTGATAGTTCTCCATTGTCAGGGAGCTTGAGAGTGTTACTGCTCTTAATAGCTTTAGCAGCTTCTATCTCTGCCAATGATTTACCGCATAAAACCAGTGTGCTGCAATCCACTACTAAAAAAAAGAGCAAAAAAGTAAGGAAAGTTACTTCATTTGATTGAAAGCTTCAAACTTTAGCTTCTTCAATTGTATCAAAAGATCCGAACTATAAACACATCGTCACATCCTTAATTGCTCAATGAATGATAAGAGTTTGATATCACCCCTCAAATTAGATACAGTGAAGCTTTGAGCTTTTTAACTACCCAATTGCAAAGCTTTAAACTTTTTAACTACCCAATTGTTTAGCAACGTTTTTGTAAGAACAGAAAGCGATGGTGACCGAACCTGAAGACGCCATGAACGTGGATGCAGAGAGATTATTGCAGTAGCAGTAAGAAACGCTTGTTTTGTTCACTGGTTTTGATCTCAACGAAGGATAACGCAGCAGAGAGTGAAAGAGAAGAACCCGCAACAGCATCAACCTACGCCCCGTTTCTTTTTCAAGTCTTCAACTTTGTCGAAACGTTTCTTTTTTTTTTCCAAGTTCGTTAAAAACAAAGTGAATAGCAGAATAGCTGAATCGGCTTCATGACCCGGTTTTGATAGGATCATGTCAATTGGGTATGGGGGTTTTGTTTTCGGGTCGGGTTGACCCAAGGCGTCGATAACGAAATTGGAGCGAAGAGAGCAATCAAAAGCAGAAAGCAAAGAGGTGGTTCTAGAGAGTAATGGAGGATTTGCAGAGTGTTCTTTTGGATCGCAACTTAACAGTTTCCAGTGTCCCAGAAAAGGGTCGTTCCCTCTTTGTAACAAAGGATTTTTACCCTGG
>NC_029791.2:119716941-119721540 GCF_000816755.2 Arachis ipaensis | reverse complement strand
TCCAAGTTGAGTTGTATTGCTATTGTAGTACTTGCTTGCTACTTTTTCTCTTTGTTTTATTAGGAATTGAAATGCGGGATTTTGGTGTTTGCAGGGGAGGTAATCATAAGTCAAGAGCCTTATGTTTGTGTTCCAAACAACAACTCAGTTCAGAAAAGGTGCGAAGGATGTTTTACAACAACTAACCTTAAGAAATGCTCACGGTGCCAAGTTGTGTGGTACTGTGGAACCTCTTGTCAGGTTTGCTGCATTTATTGTATTTTAATCACAGCTTCCATGTTTTGCTGCCCCTCATGCTTCAGTTAAACTTAAAAAGGTTTTATTTTTCTAGTCAAAATTTTTCATTTTCGATCAATTTGACATTGGTCAGAAAAGCATTAAAATGTGTTTAGGGTATAAACTCTTGATGATGCTGAAATTCTTGTTACTTATAAGGAATATCAGGTTTTTGTTAACTGATGGCTTCATCTCTTACCTCAGCTGATAGCTGCTTCAGCTTTTAACTTTTATGTACATTTTTCTTTTTATGAATTGCAGAAGTTAGAGTGGAAGTTTCATCGTCTTGAATGTGAGGTCCTCTCTCGGCTAGACAACGACAAGAAAAAATATGTCACACCATCCATTCGATTGATGGTTAAACTTTATCTTCGAAGGAAGCTGCAAAATGAGAAGGTGAATGTATACAACTGGTGACTGACATTATGTAGCCTATACTTCCTTTTCTTGTTTTATGGACGTACCAATATTCGCAGTTCTTAATTTATTAGTGATGTCAAAGTAGAAGGCCATCATTTCTGGTAATATGGTTCATAGTATTCTGTTGGTAAGAGTCTTAGTAATTTGTTTGGTAATCACTGCAGTTAGTAATTGGAGACTAAGAAGTTAGTTTTGAATAGCAGTGGACATTGCTTTGCTAGAATCTATCCCTGCTTAGATTTGCTTATTGTTTTGCTTTATCTACAAATTGTAGAATGCCATTATTCTTTACCTTGGTGATATATTCTGCTTCTTTCACATGCACTTGAGGACTTAATTACGCCTAAAGTTCCTATTTATGCCTTCAGTAACTTTCTTCTGTGATCTGGAAAGCATTTTTCAACCATTGATCTGAACAATGGTCAGCTAAGAGAAATTGGTTTATTATTCATTTTATTACCAGATCATACCAAGCACTGTTATGGACAACTACAACTTGGTGGAGGCTTTAGTGTCTCGTATCCTTTTAATATTTATCTTGTCTTCTAACTTTCAATGTAATGAAGTTAGATTTTTTATATATATACTTTTTTTCATTTATAACATTTCCATAGTCATTGTTCTCTTTAACATTCTTTTCCATGAAGACATGTCTGACATCACCAAGGAGCAACTGCTGCTGTATGCGCAGATGGCTAATCTAGTAAACGTGATACTACAGTGGCCTGAAATCAATATAAAAGAGATTGCAGAAAATTTTTCTAAGGTTGTTCCTCAAAACCTAATTTTGCTTATGTAATTGTTATAAGTTGTTGTCTTGGAAAAATCACTTACAGCACACTGGATTGATGAAAAAGTTGTCTTTATGTGGTACATACATTATGTAGAATTGAGACTCTGATGAAACCATTCTAAGGTCAGATCCTTCTAATCCTGCAGTTTGCATGCAATGCACATACCATTTGTGACAGCGAGTTGAGACCATTGGGAACAGGATTGTATCCGGTTATTTCCATTATCAATCACAGGTGGGGTTAAAATAAAATAAAAAGCACTGTCATCCTACTTTTTCTTGTTAGTCTTCTAATGATGGTTATGCCATATAGCTGCTTGCCCAATTCTGTGTTGGTTTTTGAGGGAAGGTCAGCGTCAGTTCGAGCTGTGCAACATGTTCCCAAAGGTAGTGAGGTATGTATTGCTATGTCTTGCCTTGGTACAAATATGAATTACTGGTATTTGTGCAGCAAATTGAATGCTTACAGTTTTCTTTATTTTTAAAGGTACTAATAAGTTACATAGAGACTGCTGGAAGCACTATGACTCGACAGAAAGCTCTCAAAGAGCAGTACCTATTCAATTGTACATGTCCTCGCTGTTCTAAACTGGTACCTGCTAGATCATTTACACACAAGATCTTCTTCTTTGATTCATAGCATGGTATATTTCAGTAAAATTCACATGCTGTCATTGGCTAATTCAGTTTAGTTAGTTTTGAAGGGCCAGTATGATGATATCCGAGAAAGTGCAATTCTAGAAGGATACAGATGTAAAAATGAAAAATGTGATGGTTTCTTGCTTCGTACTACTGGTATGTGACTGACTATGGCCATCATAAATGTCAAATATGTTGAAGAAAAACATTATCATCATTTACTGGCTATTAAATTTGTAATTTCATGTTACATCTTCCCCTTATGAACAAGAATGAGATCTAAGATAGAGAGTGATAGACAACCTGCCTGGTGGTTTTATATCTTTCTTATCAATGACATTTCTTCTTTTTCCAAATAATTTGCTGAATTTGAAGATGGAAAAGGATTCCAATGCCAACAATGTGGTTTGGTTAGGGAAAAGGAAGAGATAAAGAAAACTGCAACCGAGATAAAATCACTATCAGAGGAAGAAGCTTCTAAGCTTTCATCTGCCGGCTGTATCCTTTAATGTTTCTCAGAAGAACTTACAATGTCATTATTTTATCAAAACAAACAGAAAAACTTATAATGCAATTAGCTAGCACCTTAAATATTAAGGCAAGAAGTCAACTCCTTCACTACTTGTAGATTATCAAGAAGCTATTTCCATATATAAAATGATTGAGAAACTGCAAACAAAACTCTATCATCCTTTCTCCATCAACTTGATGCGAACTCGAGAGAAGATTTTGAAGGTAGGCTCCTCTTTCTAGTTCTCTGTCTATTCTGCTATTATTTGCTTATTATGTAATATCTTGCATAACTTCTATTATGATTTCTTTTTCTTTGCCAAATAAAAATTAAAAACCTCTGGTCTTGTGCTATCTCTTATCTCTACATTGAAGGGCTTGTTCTTTGTTGGCATGCAATGTAACAATGTTTGCTCAATAATTTATGTTACAACTCTGAAATAATGGATGGAATAATATGATGTTTTTGTCCTCTGCAGTCATTGATGGAGCTGGAACATTGGAGTGAGGCTTTAGCATACTGCAAATTGACCATACCAGTCTATCAAAGTATGTGCATGTGCTATGTATAATTTAAGTGACTAGAATGGTGCAAAACCTAAACCATCTTAACTATATTTATCATAGTTCGGCTTCCCAAATTGCTTTGTCTGCTAGGTATGAAGTTTACCATTAGTTGCTTATATCCATTTCTGAACTTCTTTACTCCATTGCAGGTGCATATCCAGCTATTCACCCTCTGCTCGGTTTGCAGTACTATACATGTGGAAAACTTGAATGGTTAGTATCCCTCAACTGAAGCTTCAACTCTAAACTCTGTCTTAAACTGGGTATAGGATTGTGTTAAGTTTTTTCTTTTTTAACTTGATGGAGCATCTGCAAGCGTCTTATATAGCATGAGATGTGTTGTAGGGTTTAGGGAAAAGATATCTCTAAGCAAGAAACTCTGTTCTGTTCTTTTGGTTTACCTAGCGGGTGAAAGGCTTTGTTAATTTCAACTTGATAGTGAGGTTATTGGACTTAATATACAGGTATCTGGGAGAAACAGAGGAAGCCGTGAAATCACTGACCAAGGCAGTGGATATACTAAGGATTACTCATGGGACAAACACACATTTTGTGACGGAACTTTTGATGAAGTTGGAAGAAGCCCGTGCCGAAGCATCTTACAAATCTTCCTCTAAAGAGTAGGACAGTAGGATTCAACTATGATTCCCCAATACTTCATATGGCTTGACCAATACAACTGCATTTTTCACAAGTAGATTGAAGAGAACTTGTTTAACAAATCCCAATTTTTTTTTAATTGCTCCTGATGAAAATCTCTACCTTTCTTGATTACCTACTTGTTATCCGAATTTGCCAAACGTGCCTGCAGCTGAATACACAATTCTGATGCTCTGGATAGCAGTTTTCCTTGTTGATCTCGCGAATTTAATGACTGAGGAGTTACCAAATTTGCGGGATCATCAAGGACCTGTTGGAGCTGACAGCATAGTTGGGATGTTACAGGGTCATATTTACAAGTTTCAGCAATAAGCTGAAGCAACTTACAGCCTTGGTCTTGGGAGAAAGATGGAATACTTGGTACAGGAGGAACAAGAAAAGGATGTTGGAGTAGCTGAGGGATTCTCCACCTTTCATTGCGATCCCATGCAAGGCATTTCTTCATAAGATCCATAAGCCATGGGTTTGGGACAGGTTCATAGGTAATTTCATGGTTTGGATCAGTTATGACTTTGAATTTTGCCCAAAATGTCTTGTATTCAGAAAAAGGTGTTCTCCCATATACCATTTGATAAAGGATGCAGCCCAAGGACCAGATATCTGACGGCCGTCCACACTTAATTACGTTTCCATTTGCATCGGTCTCATTACACATAAATGCCTCTGGAGACATGTAACTAAGAGTTCCCACCTGCAAGAGTTGAACAACTCAGTAAACAATTACTGACATTCCC
>NC_029791.2:119712489-119716837 GCF_000816755.2 Arachis ipaensis | reverse complement strand
CTTTTATTTTTCTTTTATAAAAAAAGGTGTAATTTGGAACATAGTCTATAAAGATTATATGAGTAAATTTTTATAAAGACTGCAATCAAGACCTCATAAAATATGACCTAACTTTGGGGTGAATCCTATTTTGGTCCTTAACTTTTAATCGTCCTATTTTTATTCCAAAACGTTTAAAATGGCATTAATGTTATCCCACTGTCAAATCCCTCACTAACACTTAACGAAATTGATGTACTATTAATAATGCTTTTGTTAAAGCTATATTTGTTCAACCTCCATCTCCCACCTTCACCCTCTCAACAAGTCCAAACCCTATTCTCCTATTCCCTTCTAAACAATTAATTCTCCAAGAGGGGTTTGAGGAGGAGGAAGAAGGAAGTAGGAGAATGGAGTTTTGGCTTGTGAGGAGGTGAAGGTGAGAGAGGGGGGATTGAGCAAACATAGTTTTAACAAAAGCATTATTTATAGTACATCAATTTCGTTAAGTGTTAGTGAGGGCTTTGATGGTGAGATAACATTGATGCCATTTTAAAGGTTTTGAGATAAAAATAGAACGATTAAAACGTTAGGAACCAAAATAGGATTCACCCGAAATGTTGGGAACCTAAAGAGTATTTTACCCATTTTAATAAAACCGCTTAAGAAGTTTGTAACATCACAAGTATGCAGGTATTCACCGCATGTGGGAATAGCTCAATACAAACAGAATAAATAAAAGAAAAATAAAGTTCAGGCATACCATGTGAATAAAAAGGAAGGTAAGCATTACCTGTGACTCCCGTTGGATGTTAGTTGTATCACTCATTATTGCTTTGGCTATGCCAAAATCAATTAGTTTCAGGGAACCCTTGACAAGGAGGAAGTTGGCTGGCTTCAAATCAGAGTGCACAATACGCTCCTCATGAATGGTGTTGACAGCCTGAAGAATTTGCTGCAAAAAGGATTCAATAAAATCCTTAGGTAACTCGCCAAGCATAGGAAAGCTCCAAAACAATACAAACTCTATCCCAAAACGTTAAATGGATCACCATAAGAATGATTGAATATCTATCACACTCTCAAACAAGAACAAATTGAGATTGAAGCATATGCACATAAGCAATGATATCATACCCTCTGCAATATCTCTCACTTTAGTCAGTTGCACACACATTGTTTTAGATAATTCAAACAAGAGAATTTAGTGACTGGGAATAGCAGTAGTTATAAAACGTGCTAGTGAGGATTTGAAACCTGCCAATAAAATCGCAGCCAGTTCTCATCAATAGTCTGGTTGCATCCATCCAGTTCCTTCCACTTCTGGGACAACATGTGAGCCAAATCAATTTCCCCATATTCAAGTACCATGTATATATATCCATCATCCTTGACTCGCCCATCCTTGTTACTTAAGGATCCTTTCATGACTTCTGCTAGCAAAGCTTTGTCGGTCACCTATTTACGAGATTGAGTTAATACAGCATACATCAGGACACAAATAAGATAATATCTATAAACCCAACTCCAGAATTGTAAAATCACAAAAATCATCAACTGTAACTTGTCATACACTCAGACATCTGGAGATATATGAAACATCAATAGCAATAGCTAGAAGGCTAGAAGCAGGCCACATTTCAAAAATAAAAAATTTAATAGAGTACCTCATAGTCTATAAGCTGTATAATGTTATCCTTTCCTTTCAGCCTATTTAAATACTCAATCTCTTGACAAAACCCATATGCTGTAGCATAATCCCGACCCTTGAGCTTGATCTTCTTAAGTGCATAGATCTTACAGTCTGAAGAGATCACCTTATGTACCTCGCTGCTTCCTCCACTGCCTATCTTGCCAAGCCTTTGATAAAGCTTGCCATTGACTTTAAAAAACAAATCAGGGTCATAGGTCCTTTTCCGAGATGTTAGACCTTTACTACTTGCACCCTTCTCTCGTTTTTCTAAGTTAGAAGACTCTGACTTCACATCTGAACATGAAGTTTGGGGACCTGGAGCCTGGGATTGTGGTTTGGAAATCTCTGCAGGCTCTTTTGCTATAGTTGACTTATTGTCAAGACATGATGAATATTTTGAAATGCTATTTTCTTTTACCTTGCCTCCCTGTTGCTCCTTAGATTGGTTGTGCTCCTGAAGTCCCAACTCTGCATCAGCAGAACGGGGAGCTTGGGCAGCTGTTGCTGCCTTATCAATTGACATTCTATTAATGTCCTTCAGGGAAGTATTTGGAGGTTCAATAACCCCTTCAGCTACAGCTTTAGGATTAACATTAATCTCCCCCATAGGTTCCACTGTTACACATGAACCACTATCTACAAGCAAATGAGAATAACGAGTTGTTGAATTGAGCATGGGAGCAGAAGTTGAATGGACTGAGGTAGTTGTAGCACAAGAAGGTCCCACAACTGAAGATTGAGTTGCTGGCTGACTTAAAAAGTTTCTGAACTGCTGGAGATTGTCCTGAGTAACAGTAGTTCTCTTAGGCAACATAGAACTTATTCCTCCCTCGGATCTCAAATTCATGTTACATTCTACCCTTTGATTATTCGAATCTTGCTTGAATCCAACTGGTGGATCATGTTGGCTGCTTTCAACCCAATCCATTTCTGTCAATCCAAGTGAACTCATATAAGATGACAAGTTCTCCAACTCAGTGCCCTTTGCAACATGGGCCCCTGCATGTTAAACGAGGAGAAAATATATGGCAGGCAATACCGACATGTTTGGTGTATGCACAACATCAGAAACTAATTCCAACCCGAAAAAGAAAAATAAATTCTTTGACACTGCAAAAATGAACTTTCCAAAAAACAATCCCTTAAGGGGGAAAAAATTAGCAAGAATTACCCTGCACGCTAGTGTTGGTGTCAATCGAAAACTGAACTTTCTTCAGACCATCCACATTGGAAGATCCTGCAAGCAGGGAAGCCACACCAGCATTGTTAACACCCTTCCCCTGATGTTGTTGCACATGCGCATTGAATGAGTTACAACCTTCGCCATCATAGGTATCGTTGCAAGTCCCTGAAATCAAAGGAGGCGTGATAGAGGCGTTGTTTTGACCTTCAGCTGCAGCAGTTGCTTTCTTTATTCTGCGCGGAAGCAATTGCTTCGACGACACATCTAAAGGCTTGTTCACATCCACAGCAGCAGTTGCAGTTCCGGACAAGTTTTGTTGTGGAAGCACTGAGCGCTTCGGCCTTATGCAATTGGACTGCATTGAACCTGAGAGAATTCCCCCAAAAAACAGAAAAACATAAACCCTAGACTTAACCTCTAGTAACATTAAACTCAAAGACAGAAAAAAAAATAAATTTGAAGTTTAAGAATCAACGAAGCTACTGCTCAATTAAACAATGAATAGTAAAGAGGATTACCGAGAGGGCGGTGGCGCTTCAAGGCAGCTTGAACATGGCGGAGGAAGTCAGTAGGAGAGTTGGAAGAAGAGGAAAATGAAGAGGAGGTAGCGGTGGAGGTGGAGGTGGAAGTGGTGGTGGTGGCTGCTGCGGTTCCAGTGGCGGAGTTGGTCGGAAGGTTAGCCTTCCCATCCATGGAGCAATAATCTCCGCCGCATGCTGATGAAGGGAAAACCCCCTTACTTATTTCGACGGATCCATTCCATTGATTTTCGACTACTCAAAAAGCAAGTGGTAACTTTATCCTATCTATGAAGAAGACAATGTTGATAATGATGATGATGATGACGACGACGAAGAAGAAGAAGGTATCCAAAGCACTCCAATCTGTAAACGGAGAAGAAGAAGAAACCCAGAATTTTGAAAAGGAAACGAAAATGCTCGTTTGGCGCTCCCACTATCCTCTTCCCATCTTCTCGTGGGCTTCTAATTTTTTTTGTCAGAGTGGGCTCGTGGGCTTCAATTGTGCTTTATCAAATCCAATAGATAATGGGCTCGTTTCTGTCGCTTTTCTTCTTTCTAGGCCCAAAATAAACTCATTTCATATTGGGCTCTCATAATGCATTTGGGCTTCGAATTAGAGACCACATTGCTCCGAATAACTTGAATCTAGTTTTATTTTCTTTTGTTCTCTTATGGGGATTTAGCCCCTTTTAATACTGAAAAAAGAAACTTTTTTTAAGTAACTTATTAAACCTGACTTTTAAAAGATATCTTTATAAAAATACATCTATATTTGATAAATCAAATTAAAAGTGTCTTTTAATAGGTACAAACAATAATAATTATTTTTTATAAAATAACTTTTAAAATGTTAAACTCGTAAAATTTTCATTGAACATGAATAATTTTATTTTTTCATATTATATTAGAGTATGTAATTATTTATAGATTTAAATAAGAATATATATATATACTATATAGATAACACCATAA
>NC_029791.2:119691541-119712068 GCF_000816755.2 Arachis ipaensis | reverse complement strand
TAATTTTTAAAAATTATAAGTATAAATATATAATTTTTTTTTATATTTATCAAACACAAAACATAGTATTTATGCTTTTAAAAAAAATTACAATATTTTTTCAAAAAATTTTACTAAATCAATAATAAATGATCAACTTTTGCTACAAGGAAACAATTTCAGTTATAAAAAATATAAACCAACTTAATACTCATAACTAATTAAAATTCTGAGCCCTCAATTATAATTAATTGTCCTTTTCAATAGTGAACTATATGGCATGGTAGTAAAAGATTTGATTCTCCCTCTTAACAATCAAAATGGAGTAAGAAATATTTTTGTAAAATTTTTTGGAAGGGGGAGGGGAATTGGTACATTTAAAACTTAAATGTGAGATAAGAATCAGACATTATCCTAAAATTTAATATACATGTCTGCATGAGACAGTTATAAGTCAACACATACTTAGTGAAAGCTAAATGATACCCTTACCAACTGAGGATAAAGTGTGAATCTTCCAACTACAAGTCTTTGATTCATTTTATCAATGAGACAAATTGAAAATCTTACCCTCTCTGCAAATTTCAGGCACCAGAAAAAGGACACCAAAATATTTCCAGATACTACCCCAAAAGTAAACCCAACAAATTGGTTTATGTTTTTTTAATTAGGGAAATAAATTAAAAAAAAAAAAAAAACTTTATATTTTTTGTTATTATCAATGTATATTCCTACTTGGAACTAACCATTAAAGCACTGACTAAGAAATATTCCCATAACGTTACAAAAAGAAAAAGAAAGAAATTAGTATTTATTATTACCGAAATGAAAGAACAATCTATAGCTACCAGTCAAGCACACTCTTTTTAATTGTCTTCAATTTTCAAATTTCAAACATAAACCTGAGAAACCCTACTTTCAATAGATACTTTGTAAGGGCATAGTTGTGAATATAGAAATTAAAGCTGTAAGAGAACTCAAAGAGAATCTGTTTTGGCTTTTAATTTGAGAAATAGTGAAATTAATTAATTTCCCATGGTGTACTGGTTCAAAATAATTTGTACTTTTAATCTTTGTTCCGACAATTTTTGCATGGCAACTTGGAAAGTATCAAATCACAAAATGTACATTGGCCATTATATAGATTTTTTTGGAGTTTGAAATTAGTGAGGTTTTGAAAAAAAATAATTAACATTTTGTTCCATTATTATCACTAAGAGTAAAGTATCGTTTTTGTCCCCAATGTTTGGAGTAAATCTTATTTGTGTGTCTAACGTTTAAATCGTCTTATTTGTATCCCTAACGTTTGTAAAAGTGATTCAATGTTATCCTACCGTCAATTACACATCATAAGTGGTTTAGTTTGAGTTTTAAAAATCTCTTATTGAAGTTAGAATACAAATGTCTGTGATAGAATCGATGATCTACTCCGAAAAATAGCTCATCAAATGTTGAAACTAATTCCTACAACATTTACATAATTCACTTTTCTAGGGACATAATTGAATCTAAACACAAATAGTGGGTATAATATTAAAATCGACCACATCCAAGTGAGACCTAATTGAGAATGAATACATCCAAGTGAGAATAATTGAAAAATATAATCTGATTTGTTAGTATAATTATTAGTAGGATAACATTAAATCACTTTTATAAACGTTAAAGATATAAATAGGACGATTTAAACATTAGGGACATAAATAAGACTTACCCCAAACGTTGAGGACAAAAACGATACTTTACTCTTATCACTAAAAATATTAAATAAGAAATAGTTTTCCTAGAATTATTATATGATCTCATTATTGTAATGTTTTTGCATCCAGCAGTGTAAAATAATTATTCAATTTGGATTTTCTAAAACAAAAATCTTTACAAATAATTGTGTACTAAAACAAATTTAAACAAGATCAATTGTGTTCTTTTAAAAAAAATCCTTCTTATCAAAAGAATTACGAAAAGAAATACTTAAATAAGGCTACAAATGATATATACCTAGATTACTTTAATTCAATATTTTTTTTTATCATTTCTGAATTAATATATATAGTTAGTTAGACTTTATAAAAATAAAATTACACTTGTTCTACCACAAAAACGAAATTTAGCCACCATATTTTAACATTAAATTATGATAATAATAAATGAACATATTTTGTATTTATCATAAAATATTATTACAGTGATTAAAATTTAATATTTTACCACAAATAATATTTTCTGTAATCTTTTAATTCGAAATTTATATTTCTTATTGCTCCTTTTTTTTTTCTGCATCAGCATAAACATAATTTAAAACACGTCATAAAATAGAATATTAAGAGTCCCAATTTATGTTTTAAATTTAAAAAACATAAAAATAAAATAAAGTAAGATATGCTACTTACATATTAGTAGTTAGAAGAGAGGACAATAAAATCAATATGTGATCTGCGTGTGTCACATTTTTGTTTCTGGCATCACTTTTGGTGCCCTCAATAACTGACACACTTCTCTTTAATGCATCCCCACGAGGACCAATTACATGTCTTAACAGCTACTCTGTTTCCTTCTATTTTCTTAAGCTCAAATTTATTTGTTAATTGGAGGTCAAATATATTTGTTAATTGAGTATAGTTAGAAAGACAAAAAAGAATATTATAATTTATTTTATTAATTTTATAATAATTAATAAATATTAAATAAGATAAGTTTTGATTATTATTTATTAATTTTTTTATTATTAAATATTTTTATTTTTAATTTTTATCCTAATTTTTTTAAAAAAAAAATTAATTTGATTATTTAAAAAATTTGTATTTCATGATTATCATGCTTTTTTTAATAATAAATAATTATTATGTTTTTAAAAAAAATTAACTATTATCCACATTATTGAATATCATTCTTAATACTACCATTACTTTGGTTAATAATTTTTAAAGAGTTTAGCTAATTTATATTTTAAGAATGCATGTTAAATTACAAGGTTTATAACAAGAAATACAAAATTAAATCTTTTTAATACGTTTAGTGTATTTGTTAAATCATTACATGGCCAAGACAATTTCATATCATATCATTAGAGAAGATCTTTTTCTAAAACTCTTCAATTATCACGCTTAATCAATTCTATGACTAATACTTTGTTTGGATAGATGATAAAAAATACAAAAAAAATAAAAGAAAAAAATAAAAAGAGAAGTAAATCTATGTATTATTTAGATGAAGAAAAAATAAATTAAAAAAATGAAACAAAGATTTTTTTGTTTAGACAAAAAAGATGAAACAAGAATAAATTATAATATAATAAAATTACGTTAAAATTCTTAGCTACATTATATCCAAATTAAAATGTATATTATATGTTAAATAATAAATTTATCTTTATTATAAAATAAAATATAAATATTTTTATTTATTTTTTATTGTATTTTATAAATATTATAAGATATTATAATTTTATATATTTAATTTAAATTATTTATCTAATACATACAATATTTAAATGTGAATCTCTATTATAATAATATATTAAAACTAAGTTTATATTAATAATTGTTAATAATAATATAATTAAGGATAATATTAAAAATACATAAAAAATAACATTTTTATTGAGGATATAAAAGAAAAAGTAGAATAATAAAAAAGAATTAGAAATAATTTTTTGTTTTAACTGTGTAGTAGCTGTAAGTGTATATAGCCAGATAACTCCATATACAGAATGCAGAAGCAAAAATAGTTACAAACTGTCAAAGCAGTTGGAAGTTGTTAATGACAACTCAGTAGTTAGTTACACTAAATCAATTACACTCACCCTTAGTTAGTTACTCCCAGCCTAAACAATCTGTAATTACACTTTATAAATATTTTCACTGTACCTCCTTTATGATCTGCTTTTTCATAATCAGTAATGAATAACAATATTGTTCTCTTTCACACTCTTCTACACTCTTCTCTTATCTTCCTTCTCTGAGCCCTCAAAGCTCTTATCTCTTCTCCATCTTTCTTCAAGAATCTAATACCTTTCATGGTATCAGAGCTTCGATTCTGATCCAATGGCTCTACCAGACTTTTCCGCGATGCAAGCTCATTCATCTTCATCCATGGCTGCAATTGCAAACTTTCCTACAACAATCAAATTAGATGAAGACAATTTCAAAGTCTGGAATAGACAAGCTCTGGCCTGCATCAAAGCAAATCGATTACAAAGCCACATCTCAGCACGCTCAATGCCAAGAAAATTCAACTTAGTGGAAGATTAAGAAGCTGAACGGGTGTCTCTAGAATTTGAAGAATGGGAGCAAAGAGATGAATGTTTTGTAGCGTGGATGTTGTCTACAATGGATGAATTCTTTTGTAAACAAAGTAGTTGAATATCAATATGCTCATGAAATCTGGAAAGTTCTTGAAGAACACTTTGCAGCCAGAATAAAATCAAAGATCAAGTTGCTGAAAACTCAGCTGAAATCAATCAAGAAGCACAATTCATCCGCAGCAGAGTTCATCACAAAGATTAATAAGGTAGCAAACTCTCTCTCTGCCCTTGGGGCTCCGTTAACAAAAGAAGAATATTTTGAATGCACACTCGGAGGATTAGATGAAGAATTCAGTGCCTTTATCACCATGGTTAATGGAAGATCCGATCATATGTCCATCAATGAATTAGAATCACAACTGTTAGCACAGGAAGAAGTGAATGAGAGATTCCGCAAAACAAATCTGAATATAGTGCATGCAAATCTAGTGCACAAGAAACCTGATTCAAGCAAGAAAGCAATGGAGTATCAAACTGAAGTACCGTATGAGAGTTACGCAAGAGACCATGGCAGAGGTCAAACAGGTCGAAGAGGCAGAGAAAGAAATTCCTTCAGATCAGGCAGATCGTGGTGGCAGAACAACAGACCCCAGTGCCAACTGTGTGGGAGGACAGGTCACACTATATGGCAGTGCTATCATAAATTCAATCCGGATTACCAGAATCCACAGCTCCAACACCCCAACACTGGACCTCCACCACCAAATGATGAATTTCACCAACAAAACCAACTGATCCAGCCCTATTACCAACCCAACCAACCAGCCCAGCCCTATTACCAACCCCAAAGCCTACATGCTCAGCCATACAGGCAGCCACCTCAACAACCTCAACAAACAAACCAAAATCCTCAAGCACTGCTCACAACTCCAGGCACCAGCTCAGATCCAAGATAGTATCTGGATTCAGGAGCCTTTCACCACATTACATTCGACCAATTGAACCTAATTAACAGCTCAGAATATCAGGGACCTGAACAGGTGTTTGGAGGTAATGAGAAAGGTATGAGCATTGCTAATATTGGAAGGTCTATCATTCATGCATCTGTGTCAAACAAAACCTTCAAACTTCAGAATTTGCTTCATGTTCCTACAATTTCAAAAAATCTAATCAGTGTATCAAAGTTTGCATTAGATAATGGAGTATTCTTTGAATTTTGGCCTTACTTATGTGCTATAAAATGTCAGGAGTCCAAAAAGGTTCAGCTGCAAGGCAGACTTAGGAATGGATTGTATAGATTTGATGACATTTAGGTTCAAAGATCAAGCTGCAAAGTTGAAAAAGAAAAAGCAGCCAATGCTGAAAAGAGCATTTGTGCAAATGTCAGTATCAAACTTGTACCAGGTGGAAAAGAAGGAAAACATGTGGTCTGCTGTCATTAGTCAAAAGAAAAGAAAAGTGAAAAAAAAATAAGTTGCAGCAAGTCAATAGAAAGTGCCAATAGTGCAATCAACTCTAGTGTCCAAAGTAGTATCAATAAGAATGTCCATGAAGACTCAAATGTAAATGCAAACTTTGACAGTGTTCAAAGCAGTGTCAATAAGAATCTCTACAAAGATTCAAATACAAATGCAAACTTTGATACAATTTCTTCTCAATACAATACAAACACCTTTTCCAACACTCTTAAATGTACTACTGCATTTTTAAATCATTGTGCATCTGATTCCAATACTACAATGAACAATGACTGCCATGGCAAACCTCCAACTAATGCTGCATTGAATTCTTGTATAATAACAATAAACTCAAGTAATGCACCACATACTTGTAGCAATCACCCAGCCAATTCCCTTTACCATAACACTTACCCAGCCAAAACCTCACCTAATCAAGTCACACACACCACTCCCACTACTAAAACAACAACTGAAATCTCACTCAACCAAATCACAAGCACCAATACCAACAACTCCTTAGACCTTTGGCACAAATGACTTGGTCATCCCTCCACCAAAGTCACAAAAATCGTTTTGGCTAGCCTCAATATTCACTTACCCCAGGACAACACTCCCATTACTACAACCTGTGAACCTTGCTGCATCAACAAAATACACCAAATCCCATTCCCTCACTCCCAAACACAATACACCACACCCTTAGAACTTATCTACTCCGACCTTTGGGGGCTTGCCCCAATACCCAGTAAGTCCGGTTACAGATACTATGCTTGTTTCATATATGCATTCAGCAGATACACATGTACCTATCTACTGCAAACCAAGTCCCAAACCTTCTCAGCCTTCTGTCAATTTCAAACCATGATTGAAACCAAAACTGGCCACAAAATTAAAGCTCTTCAAACAGACAATGGTGGTGAATATCTTTTAAAACCCTTCGCCCAGCATCTTGCAAACCAAGGAATTCAGCACCGACTCACTTGTCCTCACACACACTAGCAAAATGGGTGTGTTGAGCGAAAACACAGACATCTAATCGAAACCTGCCTCACCCTACTCTCTCAAGCCTCTCTACCTCTCTCCTTTTGGGATGAAGCCATCCTAACTGCAACCTTCCTGATAAATCGCTTACCCACCCAAGTCCTCAACTTCAAAACTCCTCTTGAAACCCTCTTCCACACCACACCTGACTATCAGCACCTAAGATCTTTCGGGTGCACATGTTACCCCTTGTTAAAACTATACAATAAACACAAATTCGATCACAAATCTCATAAATGCATTTTCATAGGGTACAGTTCAGACCACAAAGGCTATAAGTGCCTATCCCCATCTGGCAGAGTCTACATGTCAAGAAACGTAATTTTTTGGGAGCATGAATTTTCTTATCCAACTCTATTCAAAACCCCACCACCTAAACCAACCAACCCGGTCCTCTCCCCACCCTCAAACTTCACATTTCGTCAAATCTCTCAACCCCAGCCCTCCCCTAGTCCCTCTTCCTCACCTGCATGCATAGACATTCATGATACACATTCCACTAATATCAATGCTGTATCTAATTCATTACCTGATACATCTGTTGCAGTCACTGAGCACAATGCAGCCACTGACTCTGTTACCACTGTAGATTTCTCTAACTCTCTGTTGCAGGCAGCCGTAGAATCAATGCCTCCAGCACCCACTGCCCAGAACACACATGCAATGGTGACTAGAAGCAAAAATGGCATCTTTAAGCCATGAGTGTTCACAACTACCTTAGCCTCAGCTGCGGAGGAATGTGTAGATCAAAACCTGCCAAAGTCAATAGAACAAGCTCTTAGTACCCCACACTGGAGAGAAGCTATGGAAGAAGAATTATCAGCCTTACAAAACAACTGTACCTGGTGGCTTGTCGATCCTCCAGCTCACTCAGCTCCCATAGGCTGCGAATGGGTGTTCCGAGTAAAAAAAAAATCCAGATGGCAGCATCCAGAAGTACAAGGCCAGGCTTGTGGCAAAGGGGTTTCATCAGAAGCAAGGAGCGGACTATGATCAGATCTTCAGTCCAGTAGTGAGACCTATGACTGTTAGAATCATGTTAAGCATAGCGCTAGCCAAGGGATGGAAAATTCACCAGTTTGATTTCAACAATGCATTCTTGAATGGTGATCTCTATGAAGATGTATTCATGCAACAGCCTGAGGGTTTTGTCTCCTCCAACAAATAGCAAGTTTGCAAGCTCCAAAGATCGCTCTACGGGCTCAAGAAAGCTCCAAGGGCATGGTTCACAAAATTAAGTGCTGCTCTCAACCAATTTGGCTTCTCAAGCACCAAATCTGATGTATCCCTCTTCACCAAACTGACAGCCACCTCTGCCATCTACATTCTTATCTATGTTGATGATATACTAGTCACTGGCACCTCTGAAAGTGAGATTACCACCTTCATGGCACAATTGCACAACACCTTCTCACTAAAAAGCCTTGGAAAAATGCACTATTTTCTTGGAATTGAAGTCCACAGAAGCTCCACAAGCACAGTCACATTAAAACAAACTAAATATAGATACCTACTAAAGAAAGTTGATATGAGCAATGCAAAATCCATCCCAACCCCCATGACCTCCTTCCTGAAACTCTCTGCCTTTGGGGACACTGCATTTACCAATCCCACATTGTACAAGTCAATTGTTGGTGGCCTACAATATGCCACAATAACCAGACCAGAAATCTCCTTCTCAGTGAACAAAGTAGCACAGTTTCTTCACAATCTCCTTGAATCTCATTGGAAGGCTGTCAAGCGTATTTTCAGATATCTAGCAGGAACCATACAACACGGGCTGAGATTCAGCAAATTCACCAACCTCAGAATATATGGATTCTGTGACTCGGACTGGGCCAGTGATATTGATGACCGAAAGTCAACAAATGGCTATGCAATTTACTTGGGATCAAACCTGGTGTCATGGGCGAGCAAAAAACAAACTGCAGTATCCAAAAGTAGCACTGAAGCAGAATTCAGGGGCATATCAGATGCTGTAAGTGAGATCATTTGGTTACAAAACTTGCTAGGAGAAATAAAACTCCCTTGTTCTACCAAGCCTGTAGTCTACTGTGACAATCAGAGTGCTGTACTATTGTCAGCAAATCCAATTTTATATAACAAATCCAAACATTTTGCACTAAGTCAGTCTTTTGTCAGAGATTTTGTCACCAAAAAAAAAAATCTTTGTGCAGCATATTCCAACTCAGGATCAACTAACAGATACTCTAACAAAGCCTCTTCCAGTAGCTGCTTTCCTGAGGTGTGGGGATTCATTAAGAGTGTTTGAAGCAGCACCCTAATGTCTGGAGTAGCTGAGGTAGCCCTTGGTTTCAAGGGGCATGTAAGTGTATATAGCCAGATAACTCCATACACAGAATGCAGAAGCAAAAGTAGTTACAAACTGTCAAAGCAGTTGGAAGTTATTAATGACAGCTCAGTAGTTAGTTACACTAAATCAATTACACTCACCTTTAGTTAGTTACTCCCAGCCTAAACAATCTGTAATCACACCTTATAAATATCTTCACTGTACCTCCTTTATGATCTGCTTTTTCACAATTAGTAATGAATAACAATATTGTTCTCTTTCACACTCTTCTACGCTCTTCTCTTATCTTCCTTCTCTGAGCCCTCAAAGCTCTTATCTACTCTTCTCCTTCTTTCTTCAAGAATCTGATACCTTTCAGTAGCTCTATATATTAGAAGAGAGAGTTATGACTTGGTGATGTATCTTCTATCCACTCATGTACAATTCTAATGATTTAATACACTATTATTTAGATTAATCTTTTTGGGTTCAATATACTCTTCTCTACTTTATTGTCTTTTGGATTTTAACTCTCTGTTATTAATTTTTTGTTCTTTTATTGTTCTTTAAACTTTTATACTTGAGTTTCTATATGATATCAAGAGCTTCTGATTTTTCTCAACTGTGGATGCATCTTCATATTCATCTAACAATTCACCTCCTGGAATCAACAACAACAATTCAAATCTTGAAAATTCTGGCAACAACAACAACAACAATAATCTTGCTAATCTCAATCCCTTTTCTTTCCCACCTCAATTATTCAACTCCCGACCCTTTACTCCGATTAGTGATAAATTAGGAGAAAGAAATCACAAGACTTAGTAACAACAAGTATTGACGGCAATTCAAGGTCAGCTTTTGGAGGATTGAAGGTCAGTCTCTGGTTATTATGCATTCTTAGGTACTAATCTAATCTCATGGTCATGCAGAAAGCAAACTACTATTCGCAGGTCCTCCACTAAAGATGAGTTTTGGAGTCTTGCTGCATGTGAAGTTGAACTTGTCCAGATCAGGAACCTTCTTTTGGAGTTACAGATTGAAATACCTACAAATCCAGCCATTTACTGTGATAATTTAAGTATTGTGTTTCTCACACTAATCCAATATTGCATGATAAGACAAAGCATCTTTAATTGGACATTCAATTCGTCAAAGATAAAGTCAATTCGAAGCAAATACAAATTGTCAATATACCAAGGATTAAGCAAATAACTGATATTCTTACCAAATTCCTTTCAACTTTATCGTTTGAAAGACTTAAGACCAAACTCAGAATTGTTCCTCGACACAACTTGAGTTTGAATGGGGATATTGGGGATATAAAAAAAAAGTAGAATAACAAGAAGGGGTTAAAAGTAATTTCCATTTTAACTGGTGTAGTAGCTCTATATATTAGACAAGAGAGCTATGACTTGATAATTTATTTTCTATCCACTCATATATAATTTTAATGGTTTAGTACACTATTATTCAAACTAATCTTCTCAAATTCAATATACTATTCTCTATTTTATTGTCTTTTGAATTTTAACTTTCTGTTATAAATTTTTTGTTCAAAATAAAAGAAAATAAATTTTTCATTAATTTTTTTTTATTTTTTTCTCTTATTTTTTCTTAAACCAAACAATACGTAAGAATATTTTATAATATGAAGTTTTAATAAACAAGGTAATGACAGCTTAAGCTTAATAGTAGAAAGCAGTCCTTATGCTTAGCTTCCAGCTCAGTTTTTTAAGGGAGAGGTTGTAAGGTGTGGTGGGTGATCAGTGATCGGAGGTAGTGTTGATTATGATAGACTGAAAAATGTGGTATATATGGTGTGGTAATAAAGAAGATATGATGATTTATTTAGGTTAGATATATAATTATTTATGTATTTTTTAAATTTTAAAAAAATAATTTTATGACATAGTATCAAAATTTTTATGACCAAAATATTCAGAATTTGAGTAATTCCAAAGATTTTTACTAATTCCAAAAGAAAATTTCAGTATTAAGCAAATAAAAAAAATAAAATTTATGCAAATTTTATATAAGTAAAATTAAAAATTATTTCAAACATTAAAAATCAAATTAAAATAAAATTAACATTAAGAATATTTTTTAATTTTTTTAAAAAAATTAAGAGTAAAAAATATAATTTACTTTGTTTTAAATAATCAAACAATTCCTCCATTACATTATTAACTTTTTTTTTCCTACTACTGGGTATTAGCACTTGAATAGTTTAATTTATAACCATGCTCACATCATATTATACTTTCTCAATTTAAAATTTAAAAGATAGTTAGTGACTGCATTTCTAAAGTTGTTATCTTAATGTCTAACTAAAACAAGTAAAAGAGATTAAATATATGTATGCTACTGCATATATATTATTATCAACTTTGCAGAGTTTCATTTTGCTTTTCCCAACGGAATTGTGAGACAAAAAAGCACATAATAATGCCACAATCTAAAGCCTTTTACTATAGATATGGATGACTGAGTTCAAATTGTATAATCTAAAAATTTTGAAAAATACTCTTATTAAATAGATTGTTCTTTCTATTATTTTCAATAACATTGTTAACATATAAGTTAAACCAGGGGTGCACATGGGCATGGTGAAGCCGGGTTTGATGTGATTTAGATTCGGTCCGAAATATACAGCGAGTCTATTTATTAAACCCGAACCTGACCCTAAACCCGATGAAACTAACACATTTTTGGGCCACAATTATATCGGGTGAAAACCGGATAAAAATCGGGCCATTAACATTACATTACGTTGATACGTTCTTGTAAGTTAGCATGTAAAAATATCTAAATTTTCAAGACTCCAACCATTAATTGACATGGTAAAATTCACTTAGAAAAATATAATAAAAACCAACCCTTCTTCAAAATTAAAGCATAACCACAATCAATACTAAAGCATAACCACAATCAATACTAATAATTGTCTAATAACACCAAATATTTAAATCAATACAAATAACACAATATTATGCATTAGTCTAAAATCTTATGCATTCTAAACATAAAACATTAACTTATAGTCTTATAATGACTAATAACACAAAATATTAAAGTTTACAATAGTTAAATTCCACATAAGAATAGCCATGATCCATCACTAATAACACAAAATATTAATTGTGCATGATGACCGGGCCACCGGGCCGACTTCGGGTAACCCGAGCTATGGCCCCGGACCCGACCCGAAATAATGACCGGGTCTATTTTTGCGACCCTTACCCGACCCTAAACCCAGTGAAATCATACCAAATTGGTTCCTAAAGTATTCGGAACCGGGTCTGATCTTCGGGCCGGGGCGGGCCATGTGCACTCCTAAGTTAAACGGATAAATTTTTGATAAATTTTATTATAAGATAAATTAATAATTTTATACTTATTATACATTTTCCTTCTATTTTCATCTCATCTTTGAGAAGAAAACATTTTTATGGGTCCCACATCAATTTTTTTCTTTCCACTCTATTTTTCTTCCTCATCCAAACAACAAAAAACTCACATTTCCATCCATTTTCTTTCTTCACATTTTCTTTCCTTCCATATTCACCCCATCCAAACAATGTGTTTGAGTAATAAAAATTTATTAAAAATTAAAGTAGACAATTTAATTTTTTTTGAAAATAAATTTGAAAGTTTACTCTAAATTAAATTATTTTATAAACCGAAATTATTGTATACTATTGTTGACACTTGGAGAGACCCCTCCTCCTAAGTCTTAACTAAATTAGTTTAATTGCACAATAAAAATCAATTAAAAACATAAGATTAGTTGCCATAGCATGTGTGTATGCTTGCTTAATTAGAAATTACATTCCACACACATTGATGCTAGAGTTTTGGAATAATATAAAGTTAGCGGTTAAAGCAAAATTTTTCAAAACCTTTTGTAGGGCATTAATTAAATTACTTATATATTACTGATTTTTATGTTAATTAAAGTGCACGGCTTTATTCCATGGCATATGGGTCTCGCATGATTTTGAGGCAAAAGGAATCAAATTACTACTAAATCAGCTTTTCCCCATTATGGTGTAATTAGTGGAGTTCCTTGCAATTGCTGCAATGCTCTTACCCCAATAAACTCAACCTTGGGCTCAGTTTCAATAACGACAACCCTAATTAATTCTTCACCCCTCTCAACCATAAATTCGTGCCGGTTGGAGCTATGAAATGAAAGAGAAAAAAAAAAACTATTATAGCTAGTTAGTACAAAAATAGAAAAAAATTTAAAATAGTCTTTGACAATTACTTCGAAAGATAACGAGATTTTTGATAAAAAAAAAAAAAATTCAACCCGTTCCATGACAATTACTTCGAAAGGATAACGAGGTTTCTGTGCCAAAAAAATCAATGTTGTTTTTTTTGGCACAGAAACTAATCAGTCCCAAAAAAAAATATCAAGGATCGGATTGAGTGTTTTTTTTTCTTAGGAGTCTCGTTGTCCTTTCGAGATAATTGTCGGGGGTCGAGTGGGATATTTACTCTACAAAATAATAAATAAAATACAAGTGTACAGTTTCTTTCATGTATGTATATGCACATTATATAATAAATATAAAGATAATTCACTAAAAATGCATTTAAATTATTTCGTTATTGATAAAAATATTCTCAAATTTTATTATCGATAAAAAAATTTTCAAATTATTTAAAAACATGACAAATATACAATTGTGAATTGAAATATTCTACGTTAATAAAAAAAATGATGTGACAAACAAAATTTTTTTATATGAAAAATAAGATTTTTTTATGTTAATAGAGTAAATTTTTTATCATAATCAGACATCTTTGACATACTTTAAAATTATTTGATGATATTTTTATCGAGAACAAAATTTAAAAATATTTTTACCAACGTCAATATAATTCGGGTATATTTTTTATTAAAATATAAAAATTTTGTACTTTTTTTTTTATCAAAAATAGGAGACTCGAACCCGCAACCTCTTAATTAAGTATGGGGAGATTATGCCATTTGAGCTATTACTCATTAACTTTTGTACTTAGATATGCTACTAATGTTTGTCCTATATAGTGAAATTAAATTATTATTATTAACCAATTATTATATATCTATGAGATCTGTTATGATATGGTGCATGTCAGCGATTATGGCTGATTTGACAGTGTGACATGGTCTTTGTCTTTAATTAATTGAAGTCTTAACTAAGATTTTCGGAGGCAGTAGAAACTACTAAGAAAGGTTCATCCAACCCTTCTACCAAAATAGTGTTAAGAAATTAAATGGTTTCAGAAAGTTTGTAGTAATTAATAATGGTGATTCAAGTCTGTCCCATATAAAGATCCGTTCAAGAATTGAAGACATCTTAGAAAGCACCAAAACTGATAACTATAAATAGATTCAAATAATATTGGAGTGCTATTTAATAATGTGAGTAAAATTTTAAATTGGATTTGATTATATATTTAGTTTAAACTATAGTACTTAAATGTTTAAATCTTATTAGCCTTTATTAGTAAGTAATTAATATTACTTGAGTCAACTTGACCAACTCTAATAGTCCATCTTTAAGAATCACTCATGATTAAGAAAAAGGGTCAAATGAGATATAAAATATTACTAAAATGAAAACTCACGTGCAGTTAATTTTATATGAAGTTAATAATTAAAGAAGGTTACTATACATACAAGTTTTTTTAGCTTACAAGTTTTACAAGTTGGCACAAGTCCAACAAAACACACGCATTACACTCTCACATTCAAGAGTAAATAAACGCATCTTATTCAACCACTTCCTGTTTTCAAAGCGCACTACTCACCATGCATTATGAATGACTCTTCTTCTTCTTCCTCCATGAAAACGAGTTTCTTGGCAAATTTGAAGATAATGAAACTTCAGAAATACACTCAAACGATTACAGAAATACATCCAAACGATTATAGAAATACACCCAAAAGATTACAGAAATACACCCAAAATTCGTTGAAGTACACCTTATGCATAATTCAGAACTTTTTCTCTTTCTCCTCCTCATCTTCTGCTGCTTCTTCTTCTTCAAAAATGATTTCAAAACTTGATGTCAAAAAATAATGGAAATCGAGAATAACGAAGAAAATAGAGAGAAAAGCAAGTAAATGAAGAAAGAGAAAGAGAAGACAAGAAACGAAAGAAAAGAAGAAGACGAGGAGGAAGAGGAAGAAGAACGTGCAGCAAAAAGAAGAAGAAGGTGCAGTGAAAACATACAGTACGGTTTGAAGCGCGTTAATATAAATGACTTGTAAAGACTTGTATAAAAAAACGCTTGTATATGGAAAATTATTCATAATTAAAAGTCGTTAGATGATAATTTAGTCAAATCTATTGACTCATTTAACAATTCTAATCTATTAACTTCATATGAAGTTCACCTAAATTTCTACCTATTACTAAGAAAAAATTAGTATAAAGAACTAATTTCATTTAAAATTTTTTTATCTGTTTAAACTGAAGACAAAGACAACCTAGTCTATGCACTATTAACTTGAGCGATGCATTGGTTCCATTAAAATTTTATGGACAAATATACGTGTATGTTCTAGAGGTAGTTGGGTAACTTGGTTCTCACAATAAATTTCATTGCATTGAGGATCAAAAAGCATTTATAATATCATGGAAATTTGAGCACCAACATGATCCACTTTTTATTGAAACGTGATGGTCTGCTTTAAAATATGAAAAAAATGTACCCTAGTACAGTATATTGCATTCTGACCAAGCAAAATTAGTAATAATAATGATCCCCAAGGGGCAAGGTTTTTAATCTTTTATCCCAGTAAAAAAAGAAAAAGGAAAAAGGGTATATATAGTAATAAAATCTTACATCCAAAGTTGGAAATTGAAAGATGGCGTTTTGGAAGAGAAATGGTTGAAAATAAAAGTTAAATTTATGTTTTTGTGCTATTTTTTCTCTCTCTTCAAAATGATAAACTCAAAATACACCAAAATAATAATAATAAAAAAACTTGCTAAGGTATTTTAGATGGCATTGATGGATTTTTTTTTTGGTATCTTTTAGTATCACAAAACAAGAACTAATATGTCGTGAATTTGAACATATAAAATGTGAAAATTATACTTTTGATACTTATTTAAATAGACGAATAAATTAACTACTCGACATATTTAAATTAGTTAGTTTTTTTTTTATTTCTTGACATAGATTAAAAACACTAAAAATTTTGATAGTAAAAATCTTAAATTAAACCTCTAATTCATAAACATTTATTCTTTAAATGTGTAACTTGATTAATGAATTATTTCATAAAAAAGAAAAAATATATATATTAAAAGAAGAGATAATACTCAATTTAGTCCCTGAAGTTATATTCGAATCTCAATTTAGTCTTTGAAATTTTAATTGCCTCAATTTAGTTTCCAAACTTTTCAATTGACTCAATGACAGAAATCACTGTAGGGACTAACATGATTAAAATTTGAAAAGTTCAGAGACTAAATTGAGACAATTGAAACTTTAAGGACTAAATTGAGACTCGAGTATAACTTTAGGATCAAACAGAGTATTTTCTCTTAAAAGAATTTAAAAGAAGAAAAGGTTTAGAATTTAATAAACAATCAGAAGTGTGTATTAGAGAGACACAACTCAAATTGCCACTAATTAATCCAAGTACTTTAATCATTCGTGGGAATTAGTAACCTCTTGAGGCAAAAAAAGATGGTGAGTATGATATTTAACAACTTCTTAATTACAAATAGGACAGCCAAATCATGAAAAGAAGGGGACCAGTAGTAGGCCACATCTCTTTACTTTCCCATTAATTCAAAGAAAAAAAAAAAACTCTTGAATCAAGAAAAAAACCAATAGCTAGATACCACATCATGATAGATCATACATCTCTAATATCTCCCAAGAAACAATAACTATAGATTCCTCCAAAGCTTCATAGACCCAACACTTGTGAAAAAATATTCTAACACTAGACAAAACAAAAACAATGCTTCAAATCCCAAGTCCCAATCTGCTGCAATTTAAGGCATTAGCCATTATTTGTTAGGCTGAAGTCTCAAGCAGAAAAAGAAGCAAACTTTTTCAACAATGAGCAAACCAAAACCTCTTAAACCAACAGTAACTAAGCATGTAAGCCACCACCACCAGAAGCCTCAGAAAACAGAAAAACAACCCTCTTGGGCAGTGGTAAGAGGCTTATTGTCTTGTAAAAATGTGCAGCTGGAAAAACCACGGCCACAGCAACAGAATCAGGAAAGTAGTAATAAAGAAGCAGTGAAGAAGAAACAGCAGGCACAAAGAAAGCTTCTTCAAGAGGAAGAGAACAACAACAGCAAGAAGTGCAAGAAGATGAAGTGTTCAGGCTCTCTATGCAACAACACCAAGATCACGGCGACGAGGCCGGAGACCGGAACACCGGATATTCACAAGAGAAGGATGATGACATCAATTACCAACAATGATGGTTCTTCAAGCAGATCCATGAAGGCACCTCTGAATGAACTCACCAACAACAATGGTGTTGTTTCTGCATCTTCTTCTTCACTCTCAGCATCTTCTACCTCCTCTGCCGGTGGTTCTTCCTTCAGGGGAATGCCATTCAGAAGACTCTCTGGTTGCTATGAGTGTAGAATGGTGGTAGATCCTGTTCTTGGTTTCACCAGAGACCCTTCTCTTAGAACCACCATTTGTTCATGCCCTGATTGTGGTGAAATCATGAAAGCTGAGAGCTTAGAGCATCATCAAGCTGTTAAACATGCAGGTAAATAAATCAAACTCTTACCAAACACTTTCAATTTCCTCATACAATCATTAACTCTTCAATTTTCTCTAATAGTTTCTGAGCTTGGACCTGAGGATACAAGCAAGAACATAGTTGAGATCATATTCCATTCAAGCTGGCTAAAGAAGCAGACACCAGTGTGCAAGATCGATCGAATTCTCAAGGTTCATAACACTCAAAGGACTATAGGAAAATTTGAAGAGTACAGAGACTCCATTAAAGCAAAGGCTACAAAGCTCACAAAGAAACATGCTCGTTGCATAGCAGATGGAAATGAGTTACTCAGATTCCATTCCACAACCTTCTCATGCTCACTCGGCCTAAACGGTTCATCCAACCTCTGCAATTCAATACCTCTTTGCAATGTTTGCAGCATAATCAAGCATGGTTTCAAGGTCACAACCGGAGAAGCTGCCAGCGGCATTCTAACCACGGCCACAAGTGGAAGGGCTCATGACATGGCCGGATTGTCGCCGGCTGACGAAGGAAGCGAAAAGAGGGCAATGCTGGTTTGCAGGGTGATAGCAGGGAGAGTTAAGAAGAACAATGCAGAAGGTGGTAATAGTAATAGCAGCAGCAGCACCATGGATGAGTATGATTCAGTTGCAGGAGAAGTTGGAGCTTATTCCAACTTGGATGAGTTGTATGTGTCTAATCCAAGAGCTATATTGCCATGCTTTGTTGTAATCTATAGAGGGTTTTGATATGATTATTATGTCAACTTTCTTTAGATTCTTAGTTTCTTTTGATTTATTAGCTGTAATTCCAAGTTTAACATCATCTGCTTGAATTATTATTATTAGCACTTTCTAGGGGAATTAATATATCAGTTTTCCACTGATTTTTGTAACTGTTAGTAGGTATGGTAATAGATGTTAGACTTTATCTATAGTTGTATAATGTATATTATGGCATTTAAATTCACCTTATAATCTTGTCATAACCATGGTTGTATCTATGTAGCAGTAGCTAAGTTTGGTTTGGTTGCCCACGATATCCGCTAGCCCAACATGTCAAGAACTAATCCGTCGCGAATCTGCACAAGATAGGATTCAAACTCTCTGACACTTGCTCAAGTGACCACTCAACTAACCTAAATTAATTTTTGTTAGTAGCTAAGTTTGGTTTAGTCCCTGAATCAAAACTAAATCTATTAGTAAAGCAATAACTTTACAGCAATTATTAAAGTAAAAACGAAATATAAAGAATATTAGTTGAAATAAAACATTTATTTATATTATTATTATTATTATTATTATAGACAAATTTAAAACCAATAAAGATTGGAGGCAGCTAGAAATGCTTGCCCTTACAAATGGGGGACCAAAAAGTATCTAGATAAATAAATGAAGTAATTTGGTAGCGTTAAATTGCCAAATCACTTTTTAAAAAAAATAAAAAGTAAATGAATAAAATAAAATAGTGCTTGTTTTCTTGTGTAGTTGAATTCACTTCATTAACAGGAAACTCTTCATGACTCTTATAATAGCTCGATACATGTAGCAGCAACCTTTTGGTACTATGGTATTATGATTAACGGAATTGATGTGCATTATCTCATATAATCATAGTTTAGCCATCGTATTAGTACATTGTTTAGCATAGTAACGCGAATTAAGGCAACTTCAATTCGTGCGTGGGACCTAGATTTGTGTGGTTCCTCTTCTAATTTCCATCGAATAAGGAGCCCAGTTGAAACCATTGCTTGACTCTTGTTTTGTACTCATTATAGCATCATTAACGTCCTCCAACCATTATTTGTTCCCCAAAGTTCGCAACTCTCCATGAATTAGTAACAATAACCACCAACATCAAGAGAAATATTAATACTAAAGCGCAAGTCTAAATTTCCCACTAATCAACAAGACAGCAAGAAGAAACAATTCACTAAGAACTAGTGAAATATAGTGTTTTATATTTTTGGACATACCCCATGACCAGTCTGTGCAAAACAAGTAGCTAAAAAACAGAAAGTATTATGCATGTATATCATGTGTGAGATAAGATATGACTATTTTTAATCATTTCTTATTAAGCAAGAATGTTATACTCCATGTTAATTAAATAAATCGTAATTTTTTATTTGTTATATTTTATATTAATGATTCACATGTAAAAAAATAATCAACTAATTAGGCTAACCACTTTTTTTTAGTAAGATTTTTTAAAAAAAATAAAGTTCAAAACTCCTAATTTGTTTGTTACCTCTAATTGTAGGACATTTTCTTAAGAGTGTTATACTCAGTTACTTTTTTTAAAGCGTACTAATATTAGCTAATATTAGCTATAAAATATTGACTCAATATTTAAATATAACATTTTTCTAATAAGAAAATATGAATAAATAATCAAAGTAATTTCTAAAAAATCATACATACATGAGTCAATTTGGTTTTTAAAAGATCTAACCACTCAAATTGCCCTTAAAAAATACATCGTGAATGGTCCTTCCATCAGTATCTTTAAGTAGCATTTGGTGGAGAGACAGAGACGGAAAAACTAAGATTGAGAGACAGAGATTGAAATAAATCTTAGTATTCTATCTCTTAGTCTCAGTCTTTCTGTCTCTGTCTCTCCACCAAACGCTACATTAGGGAACCAATTTGATAGATCAAACTTCTCTAAAATGAAGAAGTTAATAACGCAAAAAAGCGAAGATTAAATATTCTTTAAATCACGACAATGAGACTCATAGATGATAAAAATTACAAATTCAATGGTGATTGAGATCAACCTTT